>NW_024730109.1:0-47462 GCF_018991925.1 Homarus americanus | reverse complement strand
CCCGTCAATGTTCGTCTGTCCTACGGCACCAACTCTTCCAACCTCCTGATGATACCCGACACGGGCGCGGACATCACGGTGATTGGACCAACACACCTGGACGCCCTCAACATCCCCAGGAGTAGCCTGTCACCCACAGCCAGGAACGACGTGCTCACAGCGGACGGGTCCCCGATGTCTCCAGCTTTGGGGTGCTTCAAGGCAACATTACAGCTCGGTCCCAAGTCTTGCCTTGCCACAGTCCACGTCCACGAGGGCATCCAAACCCCTCTCTTGTCATGTGGCCATTGTCAGGACTTGGCCATCGTCTCATCCGAGTTCCCAAAGCCCATCCTCGCCGTGACACACCTCAACAGGTGTGCAGAGATACCTGTTTCAGCCATGACCACACCTGCTGCCGCCCGGGAGTTCTTTTTTCGTCAGTTCAGCGACGTCCTTGTCTCCAAGTCCGACCTCCAGAAGACGCCACTCAAGAAGATGACAGGCCCCCCGATGAGAATCCACCTCAAGCCTGGCGCGACGCCTTTCGCCATCCACACACCCAGGCCTATCCCCTTTGCCCTACAGGACAAGGTGAAGGCGGAGCTCGATTCTCTGGTGCAGCAGGGGATCATCAGACACGCCGGTGAGGAGCTCTCCGAGTGGTGCCACCCTATGGTCTTGGCACCCAAGCCTGTAGGTGTTCGCATCACAGTGGACCTCACCCATCTCAACTCGCAGGTCTCCCGTCCCGCCCATCCATCGCCTACGCCCATCCAAGCAGTCCGCAGCGTCACCCTGTCTGCAAAGTTCTTTACCACGGCGGATGCACTACATGGGTACTGGCAAGTCGACCTGGCGGAAGAAGATCGCCACCTCACTACATTCATCACGCCCCACGGCCGCTTCCAACACTGCCGCGGACCCATGGGCTTCGCAGCAACGGGAGATGCGTACTGCCTCCGTGGGGATATGGCCCTGCAGGGTGTCACCAACTGCGTGAAGGTCGTAGATGACATCCTGCTCTTCGACGACGATCTCCCGGCCCACTTGAACCGAGTTCATCTGATGCTCACAAGATGCCGTGCCCATGGTATCACCCTGAATAAAGATAAATTTGTGGTCGCCGCTGTGGTGTGGTGGATGTAATCCTAGACAAGGTTCTTGAAACTCCAGGGCACGAGCAGTAGGTATATTCAATAAGTGGTACAAGGCTGGGCGTGATAGCCAACCGATACAGGAGCGATTACTAGGGACCCCGGACTGTAGGTAGGCCGAGGCCGATCTGAGGGAAATTAGCTAGCCAGGCAAGGGGAGTTGCTAGACATTCCTAGGACAATAAATGAGGTCTTCTAATTACTCGACTAGCGCGGTACAGACATAGTACATCGGGACATAGTAAATGAACATAGGCATTAGACATAAGCACGGACATCAGACATGCTATAATAATATGTAGTAATACAGACATGTGAATAAATGGTACAATGAATGGTAACAAGAGTCCTGGTGTCAGGCGTGTTCACATATCTTGGTATGTACATATCTATACACCTCCCTCCCAAGTCAACTACTGCGGCTACAACATCTCGCCAGAGGGGATCTCAGCTGATGGGGAGAAGGTCAAGGCCATCAGGGACTTCCCTACCCCAGCGAACCTGACCGACCTCCGCTCGTTCATGGGCCTGGTAAATCAGCTGGCAGACTTCTCCCCTAAACTCGCCACATCAGCCCAACCCCTACGCCCCCTCATGAGCCCCAAGCGCTCTTTCCTCTGGACTCCTGACCACGACCTAGCATTCAGGAATGTTAAGAAGGCGTTGCTGTCACCACCAGTCTTGGCACCCTTCGACCCATCCTTACCAGTGGTCCTCCAGACCGACGCCTCCCGTCTATACGGCCTCGGATATGCCCTCCTTCAAGATCACGGCCAGGGTAGACTGCGCTTAGTTCAGTGTGGCTCCAGGTTTCTGACGGACACGGAGACCAGATACGCCACCATCGAACTAGAGATGCTGGCAGTCGCCTGGGCTATGGCCAAGTGCCGCCTTTACCTGTCCGGCCTCGGGCATTTCACCCTCACGACGGACCATCGCCCGCTCATACCCATACTCAATCACTACACGTTGGACGCCATCGAAAATCCTCGCCTCCAACGTCTCAAAGAGAAGACCGCCCCTTACGTCTTTACAGCTGTGTGGCGCGCCGGGAAGCTTCTGTGCATACCAGACGCCCTCTCCCGAGCCCCTGTTAGTCGCCCCACACCTGAAGATGAAGTCGACTGTACCACGGCCGCGGCTCACGTTCGGTCTTTAGTGACACACACAGCCACTTCTCTTGCCGACAAGACGACGACGACGCCCCCCATCGAAGACGATAGGACTCTCCAGGAGCTTCGCATCGCCGCCGCTCAAGACCCGGCATACGTCCAACTCCTCGACTACGTCTCCGCTGGATTCCCCACCAACCGCTACGACATTCACGCCTCCGCCCTCCCCTTCTGGAAGCTAAGGGATAGCCTCTATGCGGACGGAGAGCTGGTGTTGTACGGCCCCAGGATCGTCGTTCCCGCTGCCCTCCGCCGGCGCACCTTATCCCGCCTCCATGACAGCCACCGCGGCGTTGAAGCCACCAGGCGCAGAGCCCGTCAGACCGCCTTCTGGCCTGGTATTGACGCCGATATTAAGAGCACGGTTGAGGCCTGTGAGCCTTGCCAGCAACTCCAGCCCAGCCAGCAACAAGAGCCGTACCTGTGCAATGACCTCCCAAAGCGGCCCTTTGAGTCCGTGTCCGCCGACTTCTTTAATGTGGCCGGAAAGTCTTTCCTGGTGGTCGCCGACAGGCTCTCTGGATGGCCCGTGGTAGTTCCCTGTGGTCGGGACACCACCTCTTCCAGGGTCATCCGGATGTTCTGTTGCTTCTTCCGGGAAGTCGGAGTGCCTCTCCGCCTCCGAACCGACGGTGGGCCCCGTTCAATAGCCACGAGTTCAAGAGCTTCGCCGAACGCTGGGGCGTCCACCACATCGTCACCTCCCCTCATTACCCGCAGGCGAATGGCCACGCCGAGGCAGCGGTAAAGTCCGTAAAATACCTCATCCTCAAGACAGCACCAACGGGGAACCTGGACTGCGAGGAGTTCGACAGGGGCCTACTGGAACTCCGTAACACCCCTACCCCTGTCGGACGCTCTCCTGCCCAGGTGTTGTATGGCCGCCCCCTTCGTACTCATGTGCCTGCCCACCCCCAGTCCTTCTTAGATGAATGGCAGATCAAGGCGGACGAGTGTGACCGCAGTGAGGCTGCCCGGATGGCCCAAGTGACAAGCCACTATGACGCCCACGCCCGCCCCCTTCCCAGGTTGGCCGTCGGCCAGCAAGTACGAATCCAGGACCCGACGTCACACCGCTGGGACAAGGTCGGGATCGTCATGGGCCGTGGCGAGTCTCGTTCGTACCAAGTCTGCCTCCCCAGTGGTCGTGTGTGGTGGCGAAACAGACGCCATCTCCGCCCAGTGCCATCCTCTAGTGACGAACCTTCCTCCCCGTCCCCTGTGTCCCCTTGCCCAGACCAGGAACGAAGGTCGTCAGTTGATCCTCCCATTGTCCCTCGCCGCTCCTCCCGACTCATGGAAAAAGAGTCCGTAGACCGCTCGAGATTGCACTACGAGCGTAAAGGGGGAGGGAGGTGTATAGATATGTGAACACGCCTGACGCCAAGACTCTGTTACCATTCATTGTGCCATTTATTCACATGCCTGTATTACTACATATTATTATACTATGTCCGATATCTATGCTTATGTCTAATGCCTATGTTCACTTACTATGTCCCGATATACTATGTCTGTACCGCGCTAGTCGAGTAACTAGAGGACCTCATTTATTGTCCTAGTGATGTCTAGCAACTCTCCTTGCCCAGCTAGACAACTGCCCTCAGATCAGCCTCGGCCTACCTACGGTCCGGGGTCCCTTGTGCTCGCTTCTGTATCGGTCGGCTATCACGCCAAGTCTTGTACACTTATTGAATATACCTACTGCTCGTGCTCTGGAGTTTCAAGAACCTTGTCTAGGATTGCATCCACTACAGGTACCCGGTTGGTTTGGTGACGAGATTCAGGGCTCTGTAGTCGCCACACACCCTCCACTCGCCGGGTGTTTGCTTAGGAACCATGTGAAGAGGCGATGCCCAGGGACTCCTTGAAGGGCGAATGATGCCGTCTTGCAGTAGTTTGTTGAATTCTACTTTGGTTGTGTTCAGAAGCTCAGGGCGCAGGCAGCGAGGGCATGAAAAGACTGGTGGTCCTTTGGTTTCGATGTGGTGGAAAATTCCCGATGTAGGTGGTGGGGGTAGGGAGACTCGGGGTGAGAAAAGCTCCTTGAATTCGTCGAGCAGGGAGGAGAACTCGTTGGAAGGCGCAAGACAGGTGACAGTGTCGGTTTGTCTGGCACGAGAACCCTGGATCTTGCGTGCTGTAGGCTCATGGATGAGGCATAGATGACTTGGTTTGACGCCGAGCTTGTGGAAGGTGAGGAAGTCGAAACCAAGGATGGGTTGAGACACGTCTGCTATCACGAATAACCAACCCAGAGTCTTGGCCAGACCGAGGTCTAAGGCGAGGGTGCGTACGCCGTAGGAGGCGATGGAGGTACCGTTGGCAGCGAACAGGTCATAAGAGGGTTGCTTTGACTTGTTTTGTAGTGAGGGCGGGATGAGGCTGACCGATGAACCTGTGTCGATGAGGAACTTCTTGCCGGAGGTGCGGTCGGTGACGCGCAGTAATGAGACGCCTGAAGGGACGGAGGCTGAGGCATCTACCAGCCTCCAGTGTTCGCCGTTTCCCGAATAGGTGCAATAGGGCTCACAGTTTCGAGCATTGCGGCCGAAAGTCTGGTGATACCAGCAGAGGGTATATTTGTTGTGCTGGGGGCTGGCTGCTGTGCGTCGGAACTTGTAGGGCGTGGTGTGTGAATCAGGAACTGGCGCAGCAGCGGGTATGGAGGAGCAGAACTGCTCAATGGTGTCCATCCTGCGGTTCAAAGTTTGCAACAGGTCCTTGATGTCTTGTGAGGTATCGCTCGGCTGAGGGGTGTTGACCCGGCTTACAAGTTCGGTGGTAGGTACTGGTGTGACCGTGGCGGCAAGGGGTGCAGCAGCGCACTCATTGAAAATTCTGTCTGCCGCGGTTGCATATAGTTCTGGTGTCGTAGAGTAATCTACTGCGGACAGGATGTTGCGTACTTCTGTCGGTAGCTTTTGTGTGTGAAGCTGGCGCAGGATAGAGTCGGGGAGTCTGTCTGTGTGACGGGAGTTCAGCCTACACATCTCCTCCCAGAGACGTCCTGGGGTTGAGTTCCCGAGGGAGATAGAGAATAGGTCTTGCAGGAGATTGGGGCTGGTCTGTTGATAACGTGTCTTTAAGGCATCCCGCAGGGTAGCGAATTTGTTGTCATCTGGAGGGTTGGAAATGGCCTGTGAGACCCGCGTGGCGACTTCCGTGGGCAAGGCACAGAGCAGGGCGCCATACTTTTGCTCGTCAGTCGCTTGTGAGCCTACGAGGGCTGCTTCCATATGATCTAACCAGTCCTCGACGTTGTGGTTGAAAGTCGGTAGAGAGATCCGTCTGTCCTCCATCCTGTGTGAGTGGTTTTTTCCGGGGGTCACCATTTGTAGGGTTTCGTGATATTATGTTGTCTAGCACTCAGGATGGATGGAACTCTAAGGTGGTGGTTTTCTTATATAATATAAGTTATATGGTAGACAGTCTGGTGCTGGAGATGCCGTGTGGTGAGTAGCTGCTCAGTAGACACGTTCGGTGAGTAGCGTGTTGAAGGAGGTAGATGTGTGAGCTTCGTTAGAGTAAAGATGTTGCCTGTTGCTTATTCTCCTGTTGAATGAAATGTTAACAGTGTGGAGCTTAAGGAGGAGGTGTTGCTTGTTCAAGAAGATTGGTCAGACTCAATCTCAATGGAGAGACAGAGCTTATATACACCCAGCAGCAGCCGCCAGTCCTCTATGAGTCATGTTGGGAAAACCCGAGAAGTAGCCGGTGACTAGTTCCGTTGCTAAGATACGGTAACATCTGGGGACAGCTCTGCTTGGTTGCTAGGGGAGGCGGCACATTGGAATGCGATACGCAGTTGTAGGGGAGACGTCCACTACACTGCCTCCTTTATTGAAAATATATATTATATATTATGTTACTTCTTACCAAAGTCAGAAAGTGTTTAGGCTTGTGTAAATACGAAATGTGTGAGGCACGTTGTAACGGAACAGCGAATAAACGCCCAGCCAGACCGAACATGTGCTTGTCATTCTCCCATTAAATAACGCAAGATACTACACAGGTGAGGAGGACGATGTACCAAAGTTACCTCTTCCGTTCAAGCAATTTGAACTGCAACAAGACATACTGCACCGTACAACAAAAACAGTGCAGGATACTGTCACACAAATTGTCGTACCTGACAACTTAAAGAGCACGGTAACAAATTCAAAATACTTAAACCAGTTACACAAATTACCGACGTAGTACACGTGGACAGATTAAAAAAGGTGAGCCCTGACTTGCTTCCCATCATTGTACACGACGTTCCTACACAAGCAGTAGACTCGACGTCTGCACAAAATTAAAACCAAAACGCCCAAGACGTACCTACGCAGGTCATAGACACTATAAATACACAAGCTGTATCCAATGAGTATCGCATGAAACTACGTTCTGCACGTACAGATTAAGCGTAGATAGATGCACGTCTGTAAACTACAGGCTCAGTAATGTGAATGTTATATAACACAAGCTGTTATTAATCTCCTTGACACTTTGCAGATAGCCGGACAGGAGGGGACGAGCGCCGTGTAAACAATGACATTTCTAACCACACCCTGCAAAATACAGTGTACCTAGCAAATGCTGCAGCTTCTGAGAATGTGGGTGGAGCGGGTTTATTACTAAGAGCAGAGACGTTACCGAGAACAAATTCTAGCTTGAATGTCATGTACACTAATACTGACACGTTCCTTGATAAGAGAGAGGAGTTTGAAACACTACTAAGAGTACACCAACCAGATATTGTAGGAGTTGTAGAACTGTTGTACAAGAACAGGAGAATCGACCCAGAGGAATGTGAGTTCAGTATTGCTGGATATAACTCATTTACGAACCTAACTCAAGAATCCTGCAGGAGAGGTGTGGTTATCTACGCTAGGCAAGACCTTAGAGCCAGCCAGGTGAGGGTACAGGGAGAGGATGTTTTTGAAGAGTCCAAGTGGTGTAAAATTAAATTAAAGGGAGGGGACTTACTTATCGTCGGGTGTATCTACAGATCCCCAAACTGTGGCCCACTAAATCAAAGGAACTTAAGAACCTTCATAAATAATGCGGCGATGCTCAACCCTAGCCACCTCCTTATCATGGGGGACTTTTGTAACGGGCCGAGTTTCCTCTTTTCAATAATTTACCATCCAGTTATTCTTTTCTGTTAGTATTCTATTTATTCATATACTTATTTGTTCTAGAGCATTCTTTCCAATGAGTATCCTGTTTTATATACTTATCCTTCTTCAGTTCCTTACACACATACTTACTTTATATATTCTTGCTTATATTCTTATATGTTCTTTATCTCTATATACCTTATATTCTTATATATTCTTATATAAGTAACTCTTATGCTTCTCTGCTTATGTTTTCCAAGTCAATGTTCTTTCTTTTCATTTCCTGTCATATATTATGATCTCTTCCATATAGTTGGTTCTAGTTATATTCCAAACCATGGATTAACCTGGGAAACCATGTCTTTGTTATTACCACACTTATTATACTTACAACGGTAGCCTGCCACCACCCAGGATTTTTCTAGAATATAACATCTCTTAGTTAACTGTTAGGTAGCGAGCTTCTAGGCACGTGAGTTAGTTATTTTCTGAGAACCAATGTGGGAAAGGATAGAGTGGTGATACTCGTAGACGTAGATTACTAATTCAATATTTATTAACACAGTGATTGGATAAGATGCATCTTAGATTCACTCAGACAAAACAGAACTGCAATTTGTTTCTTAAGTCATCAAACACTTCAAGAACTTATTACCTCATTAAATACCTCCAAATACTTATTACTTCAATCGACAATTGTGGCATTGTCACTCTGCCAAATGATATTCAGTACTGGGTATACACCAGATATCACTGGACCCTCAGGTCTTACCTTACCAAGTAGCAAATTAACTCTTCACTTCTTGGTTATATCATTATACTCTCAGATTATCATTTCATGGTCACTACCAATGAATACATAGCACACTGGACAACTCCACAATTATCTCAACATACAATACCTCCTGTTAATTCACAAGGAACAACATGGCACTTTTAACTCTCATTCAGTGGTTCAATACTTAACCTGGGATACTATATTTCTGCTAGTTATCCCCCAAACAAGATACCATAATACTTAGGCCTATGTAACTGTGAGGAGTGCCCCAGGGTAACGCTGGTCTCTACAACAAATGAAGATCGCTGTTAGGGGTCGGTTGTAGACCGACACACGCTCAGGGAGTGGGCGCCTGATTTGCAGGAAACGGACTTCCCAGTTCAGTCCTGTCGAATCAACGGCATCGTCCAACCCGGTTACCGCCCCACGTTAGCCGATGAGTATTCAGCTCAACACACTGGAGAGACGTTGAGGAAGTCACGAATGCGTAAAGGTCTAACTTCAACTATACAAAACATACGCCTGGCAACGGTTCAGACGATATCTAAATCTCTACGTTACTCGACTTAATTGGCACAGAATTCACTATGTTAACACATGAGCACTGATATTCACCAAAATTGACTAAGTTAAACTGAATTAATAGGCGGCGGGAACACACGTTAACATACCTGGAGAGACGTTGAGGAAGTCACGAATGCGTGATTCTCCCTCGTGTCGAGGTATATACGTGCACTCGCGGGGCAGCTTGGGCCTCCGTATTCATACCAGAAGGGTCGATCTTACCAACAACATAACTTCTCTATCATTTTGGATCACTGTATACTTAGTTATGAACTCCGGTGTTCTTGATCAGGGTAATTTCCTATGTCTATTCATATAATCTAATCAGAGGTTGAGCTTGCCAGGAAAAGGTGGAATATACACGTCGATAACATTAATTCTGCAAGCTCAGGCCTGAGACGAACAAGGAGCTATTCACGGGGAGGCGCTAGATCTTGGAGATTATACCAGTTGACAGAATAGTTCAGGAGATTAATGACTTTCTCAAATAGACAACTGACACTAATTAAACTATAAACATCAGATTCTCTGATGTCGGGGCGACAAAATGATATAACTTCAGGCGCGATCAGAAACTCATGGATACCCCCACGGACGACATAAAATACGCCACTCTAGCTGGCAAACTCGACACTCACTTACTTGACACGTTCTACTAACGATAAGGACAGTTGAAGCATTCTACCCCACTCACAATGGATCTTGAATGTTCCAACTGTAAACAGACATATCTAAGTTGACTCAAAACAAGGGTGTTCTCTCTCACACCCAAATTCATTTTATAGAGAGGTTGGTTTCAGTAAGTCAGAGAAAATGGGATAACGGAGGACTGAGGTGTCTTGAAGTGATGAGAAAACGGACTCCTCAGATGGAGGACTCAAACGAAAGCCGAGTTACATGTTTTGTGGGCTATTGAGCGTAATATGAATCATTTGATTTTGGCGCTAACTGACGTGTAAGACCGTGGTCATTACACCATGCTACCAAAAGAATGTCCATGCTACCAAAAGAATGTCCATGATACCAAAGAATGTCCATGCTACCAAAAGAATGACCATGCTACCAAAAGAATATGTGACAGAACTGAGTAAGAGTAAGAACTAAGATAAGAGAAGTAAGTAAGATAACGGTGGTGTAGGTGTTGGAAAACACGCGCCCTTACACGACAGACCAGACTCCAGATGATCGAAGAGGCCTGCAATGTTGAAGATGACACCGACAGACCAGTCAACCAGCAAGAACTCCAGAAGTCGATAAAACGAAGCAAGGACACAGCACCAGGGGCCGACAGGATATCCTACTCCATGCTTTCCCATGCCGGAAAAGCCGGGAACGAGACTTTGCTACAAGTCATCCACGCTTCGTGGATAGCACAGAGACTTCCACCGGAATGGAAGAAGGCAGATATACAGCCCATTCCGAAGCCCAGAGAACCAGACAAACTAAGACCCATCTCCCTCCTCAGCTGCATAGCGAAGACGGGAAAAAGAATGGCTCTCAACAGACTCAAGTGGAAAGTCGGCAGGTCACACCTTCACATTTTTGCTTACACCGAGAACACCGACACAGTGAGGGGGCGGGTCTGGCGCTGCCACCAATGTGAGGGCGCGGGTCTGGCGCTGCCACCAATGTGAGGGTGCGGGTTCCCTCTCTGTCTCTACACCACCCTCATCTTTACTTACTTCTCTTAGTCTTACTCTTACTCAGTTCCGTCACCTATTCTTTTGGTAGCATGGACATTCTTTTGGTAGCATGGTCCTTCTTTTGGTAGCATGGTCGAGGGTCTAGGCCCATAGGTATGGTAATTCTGGTATCAAGTCACTTGGATGGAAATAAAGGTAAAATACTATGGGAGAAAGGAATACACCGAATGTACTCTAAAAACAAGTTTATTAATATGCAATCAATGGGGAAAGATATTGTATGAAACATATAACTACCAGGCTCAACTGGTGTTACATTACATGGCACTCATGGTAGATTATTTACTCCACATATACGTTAATACTGACACTAGCATATACAGGGTCCATTACCCAACATGGTATAATTATTTCCGTCTAATTATCCCTAACATACATGTCACAACCCTCTCTGTGGACATACTTCTAAGGAGTAACCCAGGGTAGAGCACTGGGGCTCACGGCTGGTGTTATTGTGGGGTAGCCAGACACATGGCGAGTCTGGGGTCTGGCCCAACGAAGCCGTGGGGCACATTAATCAGGCCGCATCGGTGCCATCGTTTCATATGTGATCCCTGCTGGTTATTTACTACATCCGGGGCCGTTGTTGAATGGTTGCAAGAATCACAATGGGATCTGGAGAAACATGGAAGCAGCGTCAGGGAACTGGGGAAACATGACAACACAAACAAACTCTCTTGTCTAGACGACAGACGTATTTACGTTATATTACTTCTACACTGGGTGAATGACAATTCAACTGTTAAATCATGAACACTGGTGAACACTGATATTCACTACAATTGACTGAATTAACTGAATGGCTACACAAAACATACCTGGAGAAATATGGGAGCAGCGTCACAGAACGCTCTGCCTGGCTCGTCTTGAGTATATATACCCCTGAGTTGCCAGTGATCGCTACTCACGCAATGACAATAATTACAAACAAACTAACTGTTACTCATTCAAAGATGACCCTCAGTTGACAAAGGTCTGGCGAATTACTTGAGTTGATTTACACAGACTAATTCAAGATAGAGCTTCCCAGGAGAAAGTGGAATAACAACGCATTGACAACTGTCTTCACAAAGGCGGGACTCTGGGAGGGAACACCAGTGTTGCGTGTATGGGGAAAAAACAAGTCTTCTCAGGGGTCGCTAACTCACTCATGTTTTGCGGGCGTGGAGTTTCATAAGAATCATTAGTTAAATAGATCAGCAGTCAACGTGACCATGACAATGGACTCAAGATAAATCCAGCCAAGTCGAAAGTGATTGCCATCTGCACAGACACACCAAACATGATGCTCTCCATACAAAACACGCCAGTAGTCTGGACCAACACCCACCAGTGTCTTGGAATCTGTATCGACTAGAAACTCACTTTCAAGTCGCAACTCGAGTATCTCAGGCACAGGACGAAGAGCAGACACAACATAATGAGGTCGCTCACTAGCACAAATGCAGGAGCGAACAAACACGTGCTCAAAGCCTACTACACGGCCGCCATCAGATCGCTGGTAGATTACAGTGCTCCAGCACTCATTGGACTGAGAGAAGACCAGATAGCTAAGCTAGAAGTCATCCAAAATAATGCTCTCAGGACCATGCTCGGAGCACCCATGTGGACCAGAATTTGCAATTTGCAAATGGAAACTGAACTGCCACCCCTGGCAGTACGAGTCAAGCAGGTGACAGCCGGTCTCCTCGCCAAATTCTGTAGATCAGATAAGCCCACAGCTGCCAAAACGCGAATCAGTGCCTCCCTCCACCTCGACCACAGAGTGCGAGGGGCCACCTGGTCGCTCGAGGCAAGCGAGGTCATCCGGCACCTGCAAGCAGAAACTCTCGTCAAGAACAACCAAGACACAAGAGACAATGGTTACGTAGTTCCACCACCATGGAGACCTCCACCAGCCACATTCAAAATCACCGAACTAGGTGATAGCAAAGCCAACCTCCAGAAGGAGGACCTCAAAATAATAACTCAGGAAGCCATAGCCACCGAGACCCCCGCTGATGCAGCATCATACTTCACAGACGGCTCGGTGGACTCAAAACATCATAGATCCGGAGCGGCCTTCTACACCCAAGGTCAGACCCTCCTATGGAAGCTTTCTAATGACTGCTCCACCCTACAAACAGAGTTGGTGGCAATCTCAAAGGCCCTACAACACGCTGCAACACAATACAACTAAACACGTCCATCATAATTCACAAGGACTCGAAAACGGCCATGCAGGCGCTGCAACTCAGTCAACCAAGAGACAACGTCCACATCATAGCCTCGATCCTCGCACTACTACAGGACTTCCAAAGACAAATCACTCAGTCGTCTTACACTGGATTCCCAGTCATGTAGGGATCGGGGGAAATGACATGGCAGACGAAGCAGCCAAGGCAGCCACATGTTCTAGAAGTGTACACATTCAAGTTCCAGCAAGCGTGCAACAGATCAAGAACCACCTCAGAAAGACTACCATGCTCCACATCCAAAAGAGCTTCCTTGATGCATTCAATGCTGGTTCCCAATCAGCCAAATGATAACTGGTGGCTACAAAAGGGGAACCACCATTCGCGGACAAGGAAACACCAAGACAAACCCAAGTTAGCCTTCATCGACTAAGACTAGGGTACAAGTGCACCTGGCAGACGATCGGAAATGTCGTCAGGGAATGCACTTACTGTCAGGAGCCAGCGGCCAAACCACTGGAACATTATCTCCTCGACTGCGAAGTCACACAAAGTCTCTGAAACAAAATTCGAAACTTCCAAGAAGAACACACAACACCAGCGGCCACTCTAACCCAAAAGGCCCAAACAAACCACATTCACCACCTTCTCCGGGTCATCACACGATACCCACCACCCAGTTAGCTTAGGAAGTATTGTAGTGGACTTCTCCCCTACAACTGCATATCTGCATTCCAATGCGACACCAGATGTTACGGTAACCTAGCAACGGAACCAAAGACCGGCGACTTTCTCGGGTTTTCCCAACATGACTCATAGAGGACTCACGGCTGCTGGGTATATAAGCTCTGTCTCTCCATTGAGATTCATTCTAGCCTCTCTTCTACAACACGCAACACCTCCTCCTCCGCCGCTACCTGGCGGCCCTCGCTTCTCCTCGCCTGCCTGGCGGTCCTCTCTCCCGCCAGCGAGCATGGCGACCCACCAGCTGTCCTTCTCTGAGCTTCCTCACCAACCAGCTTTCTCATTCTGGTCTCTCTTCTTGAACAAGCAACACCTCCTCCAGCAAGCTCCACGCTGTCAGCATTCATTCAACCAGGAGGCCAGCAACAGGCAACATCTTCTCTAACGAAGCTCCTGCACATCTACCTCCTTCAACACGCTACTCACCGAACGTCTCTACTGAGCAGCTCCTCACCACACGGCACCTCCAGCACCAGACTGTAAATCATATAACTTATATTATACAAGAAAACCACCTTAGAGTTTCCATCCATCCTGAGTGCTAGACAACATTATACCACGAACTCCTACAGTATCCTCCCCCAGCAAGTGCAGAGTCCAGTTCGGGGGGCGCGCCACTCCGAAACTGACCACGTCCAAGAGTGGGGGTTGGTGGTAAACGTTCACTGACCGAGGGTCCGCTGACACTTGCAAACCTGCAGTATCCTTTCGTATCTGCAGGTAGGACAACCTCCATCCCCAATCCCAAATCCGGTCTGGCTGCTCCGGGAGCTCCAGCCGGAACCACCAAACGGGCTGCCTACAGGCAAAGGCCCGTGTCCGACTACGGTCCGACAATCTCAACAACAACACAACAGTCGTGAAGGCCATTCTACCCAACGCTTTCAAACAGACATGACTTCCTCTCAACAAGGTCCTCACCACACAGCAACTCCCTAACACTGCCCTTACCTGGAGCTGGCGGATGTTCGCCCCACAAGGGGTTGAACAAGCCACAAGCCCAGAAAACTGTGAGGGGTAACTTTTTCGGAGTGAGAGTTGTGAACTCTTGGAACAATATACCAGTGTTGTGACGACACCGAGTGTGAGCTTGTGGGGTACGAGTTGTTTGGTTCACACTCAGGATGGGATGGAGAAAGGAAACTCACAATGTGCTCTCTGTATACATATTGTATTGGATGTACAGTGCAGCTTGGTGCTGGGAAGTGGCAGCGTGGTTACAAGCGTGACGTAGAGAGAGCTGGTTGGTGAGGATGCTCAGAGGAGGACCAGCTTGTGGGTCGCCATGCTCGCTGGCGGGAGCGAGGGCCGCCAGGCAGGAGGAGGAGGAGGCGTTGCTTGCTGGTTGGTGTAGGTAGAAAGAGAGTGGTCACCACGAGGTAAGGTCTTATATAGCGGAGGTAGGCGTGGCTTAATAGTTGACCTCCGTCATGTAAGGCGGCGCTGGGGAATTCGCGGGGTCGGCTACTCAGCGACAAACAGCGTTTGTAGGGAAGGTATCCACTACAAGCTCTTTCAAGACCAGACTTGGCAAGCACTGGAGCAGGTTCAGATACATTCAGGAGCCAGTGCATACCCAGTACTTGCCTACAGTGCGTAACAGAGACGAGACCACTCGTCCATGCGGCTAACGTGCCCATCAGTGGTGAAGAGGATAAAAATAAAAGTAGTCCACGCCAATCGTCTGTGACAGTAACATGGGTGTACTACCTAGGGCAGTGTAAGACCTCTTTCACCTAAACTGTTTGTCGCTGAGTAGTGGAATTCTCCCCTACAAACGCTGTTTTCGCTGCCTAGCCGACCCCACCAATTCCCCAGTGTATGCCTCGTGGTCTAGGTCAACCAGCGCCGCCATACACCACGGAGCGGGGTCAACTGCTAAGCCACGCCTACCCCCGCTATTTAAGACCTGACCTCGTGGTGATCTGTCTCTCTTTCTACCTACAGCCGCAGCCAGCAACACCTCCTCCGCCGCTGCCTGGCGGCCTTCCTCGCTCCTCCGCCTGCCTGGCGGTCCTCTCTCCCGCTGGCGAGCATGGCGACCCACAAGCTGTCCTTCTCTGAGCGTCCTCACCAACCAGCTCTCTCTACATCACGCTTGTAACCATGCTGCCTTCCCAGCACCAAGCTGCATTGTACATCCAATACAACATGTATATAGAGAGCACATTGTGAGTTTCCTTTCTCCATCCATCCTGAGTGTGAACCAAACATCTCATACCCCACAGCAGTACACCTGGGAAGACCCTGGGGAGCTTTCACCTATCACCGACGAGGACCAGACCGGAGTTCCTGGAAGTACTCAGGTATGGGTGTTTTACTTTTCATACAGGCATGATACAGTATAAACAAATAAATATACAGTATAGATACAGAATTATTACATTTAATGAGGCATCCCATTCATCAAATAAAATTAGTTATTTTTTATATCACACACTAACATTGAAATCTGTATTTGTAACAAAAGAAAGTAGATGATAAGATAATAGAGAAATAATGAACACTAAAAAAACCATACACTCAAAATTCCAATCCGGAAGTCGGTCACTTTGCGTGTCAAGGATCCACTTTGGGATCCGCCCCTACAGTGCGTAATAGAGACGTGACCGACAGCCCAAATGGCTAATGAGCCGACCAGTGGCGAAGAGGATAAATTAAAGTATCTTTGAAAACTAATTTTCTGCTATATACAACGACTATACCCATAGGGTTGGTGATAGTCCAAAATAGACGTCCAGAATAACTTACGTGTGTAACCATAAAATGTTAATGTGCCTGTTATATTAACTACGATAATTATCAAAAATAAAATAAAAAATCATGCAATTCCGTTTAATATAAATTATATCAAAAGACATATTTCTATATTTAGTTAGGTTATAATGTACTGTGAGTCGCTCGCTTGAGGCGCGACGCTTGGCGCTGCTCTCTGTAAAGATTTCATCATAGGTGTCGCCGAGAGCCAGCTGATAGTACTCCTACACCAGGCCATTTTGTGAGTCCCTATTTTGTTAAGGTATTTCCTCATAACTTACCCAAATTAAAGTAATTCACTGTGTTTTAAGTTTAGGGAAGTAATTAGTAGACTGGTGTGTGAGGTAGTATGAACTGAAGCGCCCTAAACCCAATTAAATAATGGAGTGTTCAGCTCATAGGTAGGGAATGAGAGGCAAGGCCGGTAATTTTCATTTATGTAATGGTTAAGATTACGGATAACTGTGGATGTAGTATGAAGGTCATTAATAAACTTATGTAAATTTGACCATTATTGTTTTAAATTATAGTGCTTATCTATTCAGTTAATGTTAGACAAGGTAGACGTCCACAAACTTACCTTGGGCTGGGACGGGTTGTACTAAAACAGTTGGTGGTGAGGTCAATTTTCACTTAATGCACAGGTCTTTGTTTGGATATTATAAATGTATTTCTGGTGTTATTTGATGAGTTTTGAAAGAATTTGATATTCACATTCAGCCGGAAATCAATAGTTTTTCAGATCTCCCTCCACCCTACCCATCAATATTAACGAAAATGTATTTTTTTTCCGAGTGGTTCACATAAATACAAAATCAACACAACCAAACCTGACCTAACCTAACACTATTTTTCTGGTGAAACTGCATTTTACGGAAAATAATCTCGATATCACAATGTCGGCACAGCTCCTTCCACCTGTTCAGCTATATCTGGTAATTCTGGTACTGAAAAATCAAATCTCCGCTCCCGACGCACCCACGCAATGTTCATTGGCTAAGACAAAAAACTCTTGCCCAATTGTAAGTCTCCTATCGCTATAGCCAATAAGAAACTCCCACACCACCCCCCGCACGTGTGCTGTAGACGCTTAAGAAGCCAACACGGAGGTAAGGAGTGATGGGTGGTCAGACCTTCTCTGTGAGGCGTAAACAATAAATGGCAACACTTGTGACTGACCAAATCTAATAATATTGAAAAAATTAATATCGCGGTTATCCTTAATTTCCGGCGGAAATATCACAGAAGAAAAAGGTCTTAGAATTGTCTAAACATTATGAAAAACATATTAATAACAGTGAGAGAAATACCGGTGCAAGATCGAAAATTCACCGTGGATATTTCGCCGTGACCGGCTAAGTTCTTTCTGACGCTATTTTACCGTGAGTGTGCTCCGACTGGCTAAGTACCTGTACTTTGTTTAATATGACGGGGGTCCGTCCCCCGGCTAGGAAGTTAAGTAAGGTTAGGTAGGTTGGTTAGGTCAGGGTCTAGTGAATGTCACTTTTTTAGGTAAAGGTGTAGATAACTGCTAGCACCAGAAGGAATTGTCCGAATATGTAGAAAAATTTTCTACACTAATATGATATTAAACACAAAATGGAAACGACAATGCATAGAACCTGATAGAACCTGACCTAACATACCCATAGGTTGGGTCTGTTTAGTCAGGTTCTATGCATTATCATGTTAATTTATGTAATTTATGTGTTTAACAACTTACCTTAATATTGAGGTTGATATAAATCAGCATGAGGAGGAGGAATACATGGAAGCGTTCACCATCATTTAAGAAACGTCTCTTGAAGAGGGATTCAGCAAGGTAAACAACAAAAATGGTGTCGGGAGGAGAATTTTGCAGCGGGATGGAGTAAATAAAAAAATTAATAATTAAAATCATAGTAGAAAGTTGTCACTTCTTTTATTATGCTTAAAATAATCACAACTATAAGTACCGCAAAATATAAAGAAAATCATCCAACTCCTTCTGGTGGTAGCCATTATCTACACCTTTACCCTTTTTTATAATGAGAGTTTCCATGTACAGTACAACAGAAATATGGTGATATTATTTCATCTGTTGCCATCTCGGTAATTTTATAGCTGCAATCAGTAGTTTTAACAATTCTAAGACACATTTTATTCAGTGGCATGTCTGGCACAAATTACTTTTAAGCGAGATATTTAACATTATATTATGTTCTTACTTGGCGGTACACGCAAAACATCGAATGACTGTGGAGTTCCCCAGTTAGGTTAGGGTTTTACTTTACGAAATGTTTCCCTGGGGATTGACCAATATGTTTTTCCAGTGCATTTTGGTGTGTTTTAAACGGTGCACCTCCAACTCGACTCGTCTTAAATAACCAACTCAGTCCACATTGCACGCTTCAAACAAGTTGCTGACTAGAGGTTCAGGAATGCGTTTGAGATTTGTTTTATGTCTCTTTTTGTTCACTGAAATACGAAGAGTGTGACTGAGTGAATACCGAGGGTTCAATCGGTATGAAGGACGAATTTTACGAGTTTGTTCATAGAACTTTATCATTGAACCGTGATTCACATTCGTAACTTAATAATAATAATAATAATTAACGGTTTATTGAAAGAGCTTGGCAGCCAGAAGGCTGAAAATATACAGTTACATATTTGGGGAATGGGTTACGAATTACAAATAATATACAAGTAACATAAGTGACACAAATAAGACATATAATAACTAGATGGGGAAAAGCTCAAACTACAGTTCATTTCAACATAGTGACAGTGTAGGAGCAGTGTTTACTGGGAGTGAGTACACTGATTTATTATGTTATTGATAATTTTACAATGGTTGGGACTGGGCTGTTCTTATAGCTTATCAGTTCTGCAAACGATGGGCTGGATGTGCGGTTGTGGTGTCAACAGCAATTCTCGGACAAGGGATCTCAGGTGGTAGTAGGAGCCGGTGTCGGGGATGGTGTAGAAGCTTCTTACCAAATTTGCAGATGAGGTCGTGGTGATGGTCAGTGAGAGTCGAAAGGGTCAGTGTGTTGAGCGCTTCTTGATATGTGGAGTAGGAAGGTGATTTCGAATAGGGTTTGAAATTATTGCTTCCAGTAATTTGCCTACAATTGATGTTAAACTGATTGGACGATAGTTAGAGGATAGTGATCTATCTCCCTTCCTGAAAATCGGTATTACATTCGCTATCCTCCAGGATTCTGGTACTACACATGTTTTTAATGACGTATTAAACAACTTTGCTAAGGGCATACTAAACTCTTCCTTACATTCCTTTAATACTCTGGCAATTATCTCATCGGAACCTGGTGACTTATTAGGCTTTAGCTTGTCTATTTGCTTACTAAAATCGTTACTTTTCACTTCTATCTCGCTTAATATATTTTCTTCACTATCTCTGTATACGGTTGGTGCCTCTGGTATCATGTTTAAATTTTCAGTGGTGAAAACTGGTGAAAAATACCTGTTCAGATTATTGCTCATTTCTCTGTCGTTATCAGTTAATTCGCCGGTATTGGTCCAATCTTGTCTCATGTTTTAGATTGATACATTTGATAGAATCCTTTGGGTTTGACTTTGCCACCCTTGCTACCTTCAGTTCATCATTCCTCTTTGTTTTTCTTATATCGGTCTTAACCCTACCGGCCAATACCTTATAATAATCTCATAGGTAAACTTCACGATTTATTCTCCTACATATAGCCTTCCTTTGTCCAATAATATTCTTTCAATAATTATTTATCTATTTGGGGTCATAGTTATTTGATCTGAGTTTTCTGTGTGGTATGTTCTCTCTTTGTGCATTAAGTAACTCATTCTCTAAATTGTTGTGGAACTCGTCAACCTCAAATCTCATGGTCAGGTTATCCTCAACCGTCATATTTTGTGAGGGTGTCTTTGTCAGGTCTCCAGGGAAAGTGACCTTAATTGTGAACTAAATAGAAAATATGAAATTAAGATATAAAAGAAAAAAAGATCACCTCTACCACATATATTAATAATATATAATGAAAAGATAAATAATAACAAATCAATTTTCCCTTCCCTTACAATCAATGCTGATTTTTATCATTGTACTTTTATCAGTCATGCAAAAAAGTGTACAATTTTACGTTTTGGCCCGAGTTCGTTAACCTAAGTGGTCTGAGTTGGCAATGGGCCAAGCTGGGCTGTAACCTTTTAAACGAATCTGACCTTAATTTGGGGCAGAATTGCTCTCGCCACACACACAACAATAATGGGGAAGAGTCTGGGATTTTTTTTTTTTGGGGTGGAGAAACGAAAACGTCATTTAACCTAACACCTAGCAGGGGGCGCTGCTCCCCGACCCCCGTAGGCCTAGCTTAAACTAACCTAAATGTTTCAGAAGCTTAAAACTTGGGGTGGGCTATGTCCGAAAGTACAATACCCGAGTTAGAATTAGAAGGACCGGGGATACGTAAGAATTTGATAGAATGATCGTCTTTCTCGTAAAACTCGGCAATATACTTAAAATAATCGTATGAGCACAAATGACAACCAACCTCAACCACGGCCATTGTCAGACTGATCAATGAAATTAAAATCGTACCCAGGATGCTTCCTTTGAAAAAATTCGCTTGATGATATCAATACATCATTGGTCACGACTGGATGATGTCAGTCAATATTGTGCATGCGTGATGCGCCGATAACTTCTCCTCACAGAGACGAAGACTGAAAACTATGTAAAATGAATTACTGTAAATTCAATTGTGTCGCTATTTTCCACTTCCTCCTGTTATATATGGTGTTCAAAATGCTCAGAATAGGGAGATCTAAATGTTTATAACTTTCGGGCGCACTATGTCCTAAAGTAAACTAATACCGGGTTTTGTTTTACCGGTGGTTTTTTATATATTTTGAACACTTTTTACCTTGATTTTTATAGAAAGTCTCTAGATTCTGAGAGGGGGTTGGCTTATCTCAGAAACTATTGATTTGTGCCAGAAATGAAGGATAAGTTTGTTCATAACACATCAAAACCATCAGATAAACATAGTTTCAACTTCAATTTTGTATAGTGGCATCAAGTGGAATTTCACCAATATGGTTAGGTGGATACACCCCATTTCGTCACTAATATCAAATCTTGTTTTGTCACCACTAGCAGACAGTTAGTCTCTGGTATGAGTGACAAATTGTTATTATTTTACATGAATAGAAATTACACATATATACAGACGACTCAAGAATTGTTGTTATTATACATGAATAGTAATTGTTTAATAAAGAAAACGATTAAAAAATTGGTAAATAAACAAAATACAGAACAATTGAAGGTGATTTCTTCTTCACCACTTTGATTGATTTGCAATTACAGCCACCCTGTAGTTGCTGAGCACAAGCTAAAATTGTGCACAAGAAAGGCAAATCATGACAAACAAGTCCATCTTTGGAAGCTGTAGGATGAATATGAAGACAAAATATCACCACCTCTAATTTCCTAAAAAATTGTCAGTGTCTTCTTCCAAGCTGGCATGAGTAATAACAATGATTTTATTTTATTTTATTTTGGTCTTTCACATACTGTATTGTTTAAGTGCGATGATTGCAGGCGTATTAACTGATTTTACTTTTGTTTCGTTTTAGTCTAATAAACTGTTTAAAGGTAAAATAATACCGAGACGCCACCATATAATTGCAAAACGTAAATATGACAGAGAGAAGCAGCTCCTGAGAGTGTAAAAAAGATATAAAAGTGAAATTTCACAAAAAGCATTGTTTCAGTTTCTTGGGGTGAGAAAGTTCTAATCCTTTAAGAAAAATACCTGTAGAGTAAAACATCTCTACTTTTGAATATGAATAAAGGCTTTGAAGAATTGCATGTTTCCTGTTGTTTTACTGTAGTATTTTTAATGGAAATTTGGCTTGAACATCATTGCAGCCATATTTAGGGTTAAACTGTTGACACATTAGCCAGAGAAAGGATCCTAATATTGAAGGACCTTCCCAGTGAACTTTCTGTGTGAATCCTTGGGCTTTTTCCATCCTAGGATAGGTATGGTAGGTCAGGTCAGGTCAATTCGGGTTTGTTGGTTTGTTTATCTTTTTTATGATCAATCGTGAGTGGTAGGTGGTTGCTTGTGAACATTCACAGGCATGAGGAGGCACTCCTTAGGTATGAAACACCATCTAAAACAGATCACCAAACTATTATGAAAGTTATAAAACTTTGTTAATTATTATGGGCTTGTACAGTACAGCTAGACCCCGACTTACGACGGGGTTAGGGACCCAAATCCAGGTCGTAAGTCCGAATGGTCGTAAGTCCGACAGATAAAAAAAGATTTTTTTTTTTTTTTTAATAAAAAATCTACAATGAAATACAGTACAGTAAAAGTAATAAATAATGAGGAATGGATACAGTACAGTGAAAGTAATAAATAATGAGGAATGGATACAGTGTGACTGAGCACTAACCTTTAATGTAGTCAGCTGAATGCACATGGGGCCCCCATAATTTTCTAATTATACATGGAGACTACATTAACTGGAAACGTTTCGGTATAGAAAATGCGTGCGTCATTTTGGGGGAAAAAATGAGTCACAACTGCGGCGGTCGTAAGTCCCGACGGTCGTAAGTCGGGGTCTAGCTGTACTCCCTTGTATGCCATAACATACAGTGCTGTGTTTTGGGTGTTTTTGTATATCATTAATTATCGTTTTTTATACATTTACCACATTCACCGGAAGATATAGACAATCTGTTTTTTCGGATCGGTGGTCCTCCCTTTTAGTCTGATCTTCAGGGGTTCACTGTAGGTAAAGTTGCATAAATGTGTTCTACACTCCCTGTGGTAACCCGTGTCAAAAAACCGTCACTCTGTAGACCTATAGCAAACCTATCCATCAATCACATCCGTCATTAGTCGACCAATACCTATTATTTTATAAATAATGATACTAATGTGATGTTGCTGTTTGGAGACATGAGTTACCACAGGGGGGTGGAGGAAGACATTTCTGCAACTATACATATTTTAAGAAATGGGCAAAATTAAACATTTAAAATATTAAGTACAACACTTGCTCACTGAATACTGTACAGTACTGTGGTCAAATCAGATTTGCTATAGGCCTACTAAGAATTAAGACACTGACTATGTAAGCAGGGGGGGGGGGGACTGATAAATTTTTGCCGCATTCGTTAGGTTTATTTATTTATTTATTCAGTATTACAGGTATATTCTCGTGTGTAATTTGTAATGACTTGAAAATAAAAGGATAAGGTGTATCAGAAGGCATTCACTCTGGATGTTTTCGTGTTAATTCTTTTGGCAAACAAGCTTATAACAGGGTCACTATAACACACTGTACCCATACTGTATAGTATAGTATAGTATTTGACATACCTTCCAAACAATATTTATTATCTTTGAAGGATTCATGAATGCTCAAGTTGGCTACTTGTACACTGAGGCAACTGATTAATGAATAAAGTAGGGTATATGCAAATGCATAATGCATTACTTTACACTACAGTACTGTATTACTTAAGTGATTATAAATACACTACAATAGTATTTAGTAAGTGATGGTAAATATACTATTTTACTAATATACTAAGTGTTGAAGACAGACATTTGTGGTAAGCCAATCAGCTGTTTGCTCTTTGTAAACAATGACTCATGTTCAGTGGGGGATTCTTTTTTCAGGAAAGCTGATTCTTTTAGGATAATATTTTATCAACCTTCCACCAAATGATCCTAAATTATTTGAGAAGTGTAGTGGAATTGCATAAAGAACTGTTAAAGGAATCTTGTGGGAGTTACGGGGAGGGAGCCAACCCACCCATGCTACCCCTCTTCCCCTCTGCCAGCTGCTCCCAGATAAACATTCGTCTTCCACAAACAGTATACCCCTACACTTATTTGTCCCTATTTTTATCTTTACAGTACAGTATTCAGTTTTCTCGCTAATTATTTACGATTAACCAGCGGCCGGAATTGATCAAAAACGATTACAGTATAAAAACACCGGATTTTCACTGTTGTAGTTTGTGCAAATGTGTTAAAAAATGGATACAGCTGACCCTTAACATACGCAGGGGTTACTTAACAGAGATGCCTGTGGATGTTAAAAATCCGCGTATTTTTGCCCCCCCTAAAAACACCCCCTGGTCCCCCCCCCATGTCCTTATTTACTGTATATACCTGTGTGTAGTTTGAGTTTTTAAGACCAAATTATTTGGCAAAAAATTGGGGGTCAACCTCTAAACGGGTAATAGTTTCGTTAGATTGAAAAATATTTACCAGTAACTACCAGTAAACAATGGAAACGATGCACCAACGCACCACCAGCTGTGAGTGTCGGTACAGTTGCCAGGGCAGATCTCTTGCGTCATCATAGCAAGCCTAAAGTAGCCAAATCCATGGTATGGTAGCACAGGACGATGTAAAACATAAAGTATTCATTTATTAAAGTTTATTTATAGATACAGTACTGTACATAAATTCTTGTTCAATACATTTGAAACATCAATCTTTGCTAATTAAATTTGAAACAAAAGAAAACTACGATACCGTATTTTCATTAAAATATTACTTCACAAGTATATTTTACCTTAACTGTGACTGAATGAATATACGTGTTCTCAGAAATAAATATAGAAATATAATATTTTTGCTGGAATGACGAACATATTACAGTGGAAAGTGGGATAAAATTGTGACGAAAGCGATGACTTTCTCTTTCTTTCGTTCAAAATATTTTACCGTAATCGCTTTTCGAATGGTTTTCAGTTAAAAAACTGTTGTACTCGTACTGTATTACAATAATATTCTATCCTATCATTAGCCTTATAATCCCACAACTGAAAACCATTCGAAAAGCGATTACGGTAACATCTTTTGAACGAAAGAAAGAGAAAGTCATCGCTTTCGTCACAATTTTATCCCACTTTCCACTGTAATACGTACATCATTTCAGCAAAAGTATTACATTTCCATGTTCTCAGAAATAAATGGTAGTTTTGTTGAAACGTAATGTACAGTATTTAATATTAAAATGCAAAAATAGCTATAAAAACAATTAATACACCCGTAATGTACTGGCTGGCATCTCCACTCGTCCCTGCTCCTGCGTCCAAGGTCACCACTCCTCCCAACTCCCTCCCTCCTCTGCCTCCTCCACCTCCTCACCGTCACTACTGCCGACAACAAACACAAATGTTTTGTGAATAACTGCACCTCCACTTCCTATGTACAGAATTGAACTGTACTGTGCTGTGCATTTTTACAAACAATAAACATGGCAAGAAAAGCTATTAAAATAAAAAGAGATAAAAATTTCACTTTACTGTACCGTACCTATCCTCGGCGACAGGATGGGGGTCATCGAGCTCATCGTCACTCAATTCCATAACGGGTGGTGAAGTGGGGGCGACGGTGGATTCAGCTGCTTCCTCACTGCCGCCGGTGATTGATGGTGTTAAATCTCTCCTTCGGTGATCAAAGAACATGGTGATGTTTTTGTATGGAGCAAGAACGTCATCCATCCCTCGCATGAATTTCAGGGCACGCACCATGGAGGGGTTCATACTATAGGCCAGGTTTTTCAGTGCCTCGATATTCCTGGTCATCTCCCCCAACTTCTCCAACATTATTTCTTGGTGCTCTTCCTCTTTCGCTTCCTCTTCCTTGCCTGAGTCTACTAACTCCTGTAGATCCTCCTCGGTCAACTCAGTGTCGTGCTCTTCAATTAGCTCCCTAATCTCGTCCTCTGCCATGTCCTGGAAGCCTTCAGCAGCCACTTTCCTTGACAGTGCCAGGGTCTTTCTGAATATTTTCATTAAAATCCATCAAAATCATTTTCCTTGTCATCGTCTTCAGCACCAAACAGCTCCTCCCAGTCTTCTTCTTGAACAGGGCTAGAGGGTACGTGTTTTTCGAATCGTTTTCAATTAAAAAAATGTTACAGCACATGTATATTTTAACTAAACTGCCTGAATGAATATATTCTCAGAAATAAATAGTAGTTTTGCTGAAACGTGATGTATTTCAATGTAAAATAGGATAAAATACATGACGAAAACAAAAGACTTTACCTAACCTTCTGATGTTCAAGAGATATTACTCGTTTTTTTAATAGTTTTCGGTTAAAATACTGTTATATTACAATGATATTCTATTCATACTGTACTTGATATACCTGTACTACATTCACGGAAATGTAATATTTTTGCTGAAATGACGTACGTATTACAGTGGACAGTGGGATAAAATCGTGACGAAAACTGACTTTCGCTTTCTTTCGTTCAAAAGATGTTACCGTAATCGCTTTTCGAATGGTTTTCAGTAAAAAAAAAAACTGTTGCATCACAAGTGAATTAGGATAGAATATTATTGTAATACAACAGTTTTTTAACTGAAAACCATTCGAAAAGCGATTACGGTAACATCTTTTGAACGAAAGAAAGCGAAAGTCATTGCTTTCGTCACTTTCCACTGTAATTCGTACATCATTTCAGCAAAATATTACATTTCCATATTCTCAGAAATAAATAGTAGTTTTGCCGAAACGTAATGCATTTCAATGTAAATTAGGATAAACTACATGAAAACAAAACACTTTACCTAGACTTCCGATGTTCAAGATATGTTACTCGTTTTTTTAGTAGTTTTCGGTTAAAATAGTCTTATATTAGTGATATTCTATTCATACTGTACTTGATATAATACTTTCACGGAAATGTAATATTTTTGCAACTACAATGTTGATGTCAACACAAGCGTGATTACAGTGAGACTGACTGAGTGAGGAAGAGCTATGCGTGTGTGTGTGTGAGGTTGCGGGAGCGAGCGGTGTCCCGTGTTCGGTGCCGCGTGCGAGTTGAATGGCGCGCGATTTGAATGTACTTCAATTACTTCAATGTACAGAATATTCCTCCGGCGGGGCAATCCGTGTATGCTAAACCCGCTTATGTTACGGGCCGACTAATTTTAAAATAAACGTTACTTAACATTTAGGGTATGAAGAACGGACCTAACCTCAGCTAACTTTCTCATCGAGGGGCTCCGCCCCCTGGTATATTAAACAGAAAGAACTTACTATGATATGGTGAAATTTGAGTCATTTTCTGGACGTCAGATCATACGGGTGCATCGGCACTTATGCAGCCCGGGCAGCGGAGTGATTTTTAGTGATGGTGGGAAACGTCGAGCCACGGCATTGAGTATGTGATGAACAAATTTCTTTCCGGTCTGAAAGCACAGGAATTTCCGCAGTGTGGACAGTATATATAAAGGAACAATGCTGTGGTTCCCTATAAGACTGGCGACAACTTTCACCATCCATGCTGAAAATGAAACTGCTGGGAGAAGCACAGCACCAGAGCGCGGCCTCATTACCGCCGGGAAGACAAATTAGTGCATGCCTAGGCGCCTAATTATATGTGAAACGAAAAATTTGCACAAGAAATGATTATCATATCAGAACTCGCTGATAAAAATAAAAGTAAGAAAATAAAGAATAATAAAAGTAATTGGTATGCGGGTTAGTCGTAAATATTGACCATTTTCTCTTTATTCATAAGACAAATTCTGTGGTTACAGTACTTTGACATAACACTTTACAGTAAATAACAATCATATCTGACAACCAGACTTATATGATTTTCAACCCAGAGTTCCGTTTCATTTTTTTTTTTTTTTACACTAGAAGAGACCCATTCATTACAAACAATAAAACAATTTCATGGCAGTGAAATGAGCCCTAATTTTTATTTATTTTTTCTCCCCCAATGATTTTTCGGCAAAAACCTCCGAGGCCGAGTGTAAGTCTTCATGCACGTACGTGTCTCAGGCTCCGAGGCTGAGAGGGTTAAGGACCTGAGTTGTTGAAGTGCAGTAATTACATAAAAACAAATGATTTTCTTTAAACAGTTCAGATAAGCCATGTTATCTCCAACCCCACCCCAATATATTTACTATTTTCGGACTGGGGTCTGCCCCAATTAGTCCTATTTATTGAGGTTCTACTGTACAAGAATTTTTTGTAGAAAATCTGGTAGCTATAGTCTCAGAGGGGAAGTGTTCTCCACCTCTTGATGCATAAACATTACTGAGGGTTATGACAATATCCTAGTGGTAAACTTAGATTAAGGAGTCATTTATAGCTGGTCTCTTTCTTCTCAAGTTCTGAAGATTCTCTCCATTACAAGATTAGTTTAAGAATAAAACTGTTTCTGTGTCTGTTGTCTGCATTATTTGACCGTAAATTACCTTTCAGTTGTCATGTCTGCTGCCATCATGTCATCTGAGGAGAAACTGGAAACTGCACCTTTTGATCCCCGCTTCCCAAATCAAAATCAGACTAAGTAAGGCAAAATTTGCTGAATGTCAAGACTAATATAGTTTTAAGTTCAGCAGTATAGTACCATATTCCTTAATTAACCTCATGTGTACGGGGTTGTCTCTAAGCTGAATAAAATTATCTGGCATTATCTAAATAAAGTAATAAAAGTGGCTTCCCTGTAGTGAAGTGGTTAACATCAGGTTGCATTGTTTAATTCTTATGATACTGATGTATTGTACTTGTATACAGTATATTCATTAGTGAGTACAGTAACAACATGGTACAGTATACGAACACCTTGGGACCTTAACACTCGGGATTGCCTTAAGTTTATTTAATGGGCTTATCACGCACTCTTTGGAAAGCCAACAGAATAACCAGAATCTCGAAGATTTTTTTTTTTTCCTGAGCTATATTCGTGGCTAAGATATTGTCAAATATTTCTTCAAATGATGCCTTCTAGGAAAAAAAGGCTGAGAAATCGGAAGAAACCTCCATCAGTCAATATAAGATGTACATAGCAAGAAAGAGGAAATCATGAGGAAGATGGTGTAATCAGAAAAAATAATAGGGGTAATGTAAAAAGTAAGTTACAGAATAAAAAGTAAAAATAAGTGGTGGTTCAGCGCGCAGTTGCCGAAATGTTCTACACATTTTTTTCCTTGCTAGGGTGGTGGTGTTTTTTTTTTTTTTTTTTTACTCTCTCGCCAATCATTCACACATATTTTCTTATGGCCAATTGTTACTGTACACATACTAAGGAAGATGAATAGACCAGTTAGTAGTTTGTGACAAAAATTTAAATTTTGGCAATAATATTTCCACTTACCACTCGGATGAGGTAGGCCTTGGCATATGCATGACAATGACAATAGCATTACGAATTCATATCAATTAAGCTCAATATATTCATTATAATTCACCATACACATGCCTCTACTGCACTACAATTCACAATCACTTATTATTTTTCCGAGCTAGGCCTATTTATTACAACATGCTTCTGTGTGGTATGTGCGACTATTGTGAGTAGCCATGTTACCACCTTTTCATAAATTAAAAAATATTACACTATTTCATTAAAAATATTTCAATACACATCACTTTATCACCTCATAAGAATAAATATTGTGGTTGTAACTGATAAATATTTGGAGTTAACATCCACTTGGCCATTTGGCAATTGCACCGTCTCACAAATTCAGAAATGTTTCAATATCTCATTATAGATAAAAATATTTAGAGAGAGTGGCACAAATGCCACAGTAACCATTTTTAAATCATGCTTGGGCTTACACACCTCTCACTTACTGAGCCAAACGCAAAACTTGCGTGTTGTCTGGAAGCCGCGGTGTCCACCGCATGTAGACAGGTTGCTACCTAGCCTTAAAACCTGATTCCATGCAGGAGAGTGGCGTTAAAATTGGAAATAATTCGACCATGAACTTTAAGAGAAAATGAACTACGGTAAGATCTTGTATTTCGCGAGTAATATAGACTGGAAAAATTTTTCCAAATACAAATGCATAAACTAATGGGAAAAATAATAATATAGACTGGCCACTCTACATCAACCTCTGATTTTCCCATTTATAACCTCCAAATTATACAAATTCTGCTTTTATTGACTTGATTGTTTTTTCCGGAAACTAGTTTTTAGGCCTTGCTCAAGTAACTTAATCACACGCTGCTTATCCTGCATCTAGTACTTGGCAAACTTAACTCCCATATGATAGTCCCGCTTCTCCTTTTCCTTATTTGGCAGCTTAGGTGAGTCTGTCCCACCCCCACCAGCACGGCCCCCAGCAGAGGTAGAGGCCATTATCTTGACTCGATAGGTGGTAGCACCACCCAATAACAGACCAGGCGGTTGCTAGGATGGCGTGGGCTACAACGCGTTAGTTGCGTTCTTGTAAACCTCTTTTACGTTCGCCACCGGCAATTCGATCACCAGAACGCTTCTTGGAAGAATTCTTCTTACCTTGTCTTTCCTTTTTCATTACTAACAACAAAATTGGAGAAAATTGCAAAAATCACGGAGTAATTGACAGAAACCGCGCGATTCAACTGATCACATGATGTACACAGAGAGCCCTGGTGTAAACCGTTATTAGTCCTCACTAATAAACATTCTTTTTACTTATTCTATTCATACAGTATTTATGGGTAACAACAAAATTTACAGAGTACCTCTCAAAAAACACTTCACAAACAAGAGACACAAATCAATTGAACTTGTGATGTTGAACGTGAACTGTAAATATTGCATAACCCCGCGCCACGCTTAAAACGTTGAGGATGGGATCACGCTATAGCCAACATTTGTATGCAAAAATTTGCGTTTTACAAACATAGTTCCCCTATTTATTAATCACGTTACGCCAAATATAAGACTTGGTTACATTAGGTAGTGCTCGCGAAATATGAGATCTTACTGTATACGCCGTGGTGGCGTGTCTGATCGTGAGGCAAAAGTTTCATTTACATTAAATCAAAATGTCACATGAGTGAATGATCCCAAGAGTGTTAAGATGTCCACATAATAAAAAACTAAGTTCTGTACAGGACGGTAGATTTTTTGTGCATGTGTGTCTAAAGCTACATGTTTTTCCTTGAAGGTATTGCTACCAAAGCTTTGTCGACTACAACCGATGCCAAAAGATAAAAGGTGAAGATTATGAGCCTTGTGAGTACTTCAAGAAAGTTTTCCAGTCAGTATGCCCCAATGCCTGGTTAGAGAAGTGGAATGACCAGTTGGAGGCTGGAACCTTCCCTGGAAAAATCTGAAAATCTTCATAATTGACCTTCGTACATGTGTTAGTTCTGAAAAGAATGGTGTCTTGATTCCCTCCTGCTTTTCTTTTAACTGATATTTGGGTAATGCATTGTGTATGTTTCAAGGCATTCCAACACTCATATTACACTGAATTACAGCATTTCAGGCACTGAAAATATGCTTTCCCTTGTCAGAATTACAATATCATTTGATTAATATTCAAAATTAGGGAGGTGTGTTGTAGATATATGTACATTAATTTTTTATAATGTAGATAATGGAAAAACTGCAGTGACGAGTGTAATTTAACTTATTCCTGTGTGCTGTTCAAATAAAAATATGACCAGGTACATTATTGTATTTTGATCCCCAACTAGACCTGAATAGTCTTCTAAAAATAGTTATCCAGGTATTGTATCTCGTGGAAGTTAAATTATATTCATCTTGTCCAATATCTTTGGCCTTCCTTATTGTCCCTAACTGTGTAGTGGAAGGAGACTTGGAATGTTGCTTTCACATAAATTTGACTTACCGTATATCTCGGCCTACAAGACGGAATTTGAACAAAAAAAAATCAGCCCACAGTTAGGGGGTCGTCTTGAGCACCAGAGATAAAATTCTTACCTCTTAAATATTGCGGTTTAGCGTGTCAAGAGTGGTGATGGAAACATGGTAAACCACTCCCAAGGTCCTACCACTAATTATTTTATACTGAAACTTACGTTTGGGAAGCTGGATTAAAATGAAGATTACCGGTATATTAAAATAATAAAAATGTATTATAAACCAGTCTAACATAACGTAAAAGAACAATATACCCCGGTAATAAACACAGCTGCTATCATCATCCCCATTTGCCAGTGACAAGAAAGGGAAAGTGACCTTGACTGTGACCGCCTGTGGCAATTTTTAGCTGTCCTTGTGTTCGGAGGTGGTCAGTAATGCATATCTGTATATTTACTGATCATAATACTTATCTCCTATAAATAATTAATTTAAAATTTATTTTTTTACAAAGAATATTCAGTAAATGACGGAGTTAATTCTTGAAACTACCGACAGTGGTAAATTTAGGATGAGAATGATGAACAGAAGTCACGTCATGGATTCCAGTTTGGTCCTTAATGATCACCATAAATTTCTGGTCAACTTCACCTACCAGGTTTAATGGTAGCCTCCCTTTTTCGCGAAACAAGTATATAAATTAAAGAAAATACTTGCAGTGTGTTTAATGTATTACAGTATATTATAAATAAATAAATAAACCAATAAATTGGCAAATCTATTTCAAGTAGATGGAAATATTATACTCACACCAACATTAGTTCCAGTTAAATGACTGACGTTTAAGTGAGTCACTAGTGTACACCAGCCCGTAAAATTTGATGCCAATACTTGAAGTGAATTGGCATTATTTTAAATAACCAACCATAAATAAATGGAAAAAGATCAGAGGTGAGAAACATCATATTGTATGTATGTTGTGTTGTCAAAGGAAGAGAAACAATTGAAACTCTGCAATTGTGTGTAAATGAGGCAGAAAGATAAATCAGCAACCTAAGACTTGGTCACAATTTTCGTGATGCCATATGGTAGTAGGGTCTACCATTAGACAATACTGTACATTATGCTTTCAATATCTTCCCAGGCAGTAGAATCTCCCTGTTTGGAAGCTGCCTAAAACTTTTAGTAATATTACTTTGATACAACATGATAGACAAACAATGAAATTAAACAAACAAAAGTTTTTAACCAAGACCTCTCTGAGAACAGAGGGAGGGAGGGAGGTGGAGATAAGACGGCTATTTATAGCCTGTCTTTGTGTAGGAAGTCGACCACACTAGAAATAATTCATTTAAAATTTATATTTTTTACATAGAATATTCAGTACATGACTGTGATTATAAAATATTGTGAATATATATATATACAGTATATATATATTTAGTTAGTAAGTATGTACAGTAATCTTTTTCACTCAAATCCTAATGAAACACTATTGAATTAGAATACTGTAGCTGGTTGAAGCAAGCTTATAAATTAAAGAAAATACTTGCAGTGTGTTTAATATATTACAGTATGTTATAAATAAATAAATAAACAAATAAATCGGTAAATCCATTTCAAGTAAATGAAACAATTGTATTCTTCACCGACATTAGTTCAAGTTAAATAACAGACTTTTAAGTGAGTCACTAGTGTTTACACTACACCAACCTCTAATAATGGATGCCATTACTTGAAGTGAATTGGCCTTATTTTAAAAAACCAAGGATGTGTAAACAGCACTGGTCAATGGGATGGTTGGTAAAGGACTACTGGGTCAGTAAGCTCCCAATGGTAAGTGTCACATATGGGGTACTGGTCTTGTACAGCGAATAGGGCTCAAAAGCTACTTTTTAAATGGAAATTTTGGGGGCCGTCTTATACACCCCGTCGCCTTGTAGGCCGAGATATGCGGTAAGCTGTGGTGAATATTATCTGAAATACAAATTCACCAAGTCTCAATATTAGGCACTGCTGCCACATGTGGGCCTGTCTGTCGAGTTCTCATATTCAGTATTTTTTCTCCATTATTTTAATGGTTTGTGAACATGAATGTATTAGCAAAAAATCTTGAATGAATGTGATAAATGGTGCAGTATCCTACCCCCTCCCTTTATTTTCTTATGGGTAATTATATCCCATTGTGTCGTCTCACTGAACAATGCATTTTTTGGTTCAACCTTAAAAGTACAGTAACTTATCTGCATATTTGTAGTGCTGTTTATGAATGTACTGTCAAGTCCATTTGCTTCTATCAGGTTGAGACTTTTCTCCTGGGGCTTTGAGGCTCATCACAAGTGTTCTTATTGGGCATGTCATGGGGCAGACTTTATGAAATGAATAAAGAACTCTTAAAAAAAACTCGAAAACTAAGATTAAGTAAGAAAGTTGACCATAAATTCCACTCATGAACAATAAAGTTGTGGTCCTGAGAAAATTATAAATAATAAATTTAATGATGTCACTGGGCTCAGAAATCACTTATGAGGGGTAGTTAAACAGTAATTTTCTTATAACTACTTAAAATTAATATTTCCACAAAAAATGCCAACAAGAAAGGTTATAACATTATTAAGAAATCACTACAAAATAGCAAATGAATAAAAACATTGTGGTGGCCTTCAAAGGGAGTAATGCAAGTAACACTTAAGAAGATCACTGGCCACAAAAGTATCTTGTCCAAGTATAAATTAACACTGGCAAAGTACACAGGTAGGACAAAATTGTTAAACTGTCCAATCTAAGGCTGGCACGTCCATAGACCTAAGAGAAATGCTTGTGGGTGATTTAACCTAAGTTAGCTGAGCCATGAAGAGACTGAAGATGCGCTGGAGAGGGACCGCCACAGGTTGACTCGTTGAGTGAGCTGGAATTATGGAGTAAGGTGAAGAAGTTTGTTGCGAATGATGTGACGGCTCATTAAATAACCTCGGTTAAGACGTCACGTTTCTATTCTAAAAATGTGATTGGTTTCTTCAATGGTATCAGTTGGTGTTCTGGAAAATTTCGAAGCGAAGAAGACAGTGGGAGGAGTTGAGTGGCGCCTCTGTTGCACCAGAACTTCTAGAAATTTCTACATGGGTAGCCAGCGAGTGAGGGATACTTCCCCCCACCTGAAAATCTCAAAGGTTCCATGCAGAATAAGTGGAGCCACAGAGGTGACCATCCTAGTCATTGTTCCTTGTAACAAGGTTTCTGTCAGTAAATTTGTCTAGCTCATGGATGTGGGGAACTTGTAGATTATATTCCTTTAGTCCAGGAGCCTACCTCATTAATCAGTGATTAGAATTTTTCTTTTTGTGATTAGTTTTTTTACTTTGAAGGGATGAGGAGGGTCACAGAAAATAAAAATAAAAATTTAAAGGTAAGGGCCAGACTCTTTCTTGGTGGTTGAGTAACGTAAATGGTGGGGCAACAGCTTCAAGGAGAAATAACAATGAATGAAGCAGTTGCATTTCTGGATCAGCTTGTAGGAGGACAGCTCCTGTTCCAGTGTTGCAGGCATTCACATGTAGAATGAAGGGTTGATTGAAGTTTGCATTCCATGACACTGGAGCAGATGCAAGGAGAGACTTTATTCTGTTAAATGCTTCTTGACTGATAGGAGACCATTTGAATGGTTCTTTTGGAGAGATGAGATCAGTAAGGGGTTTGACTTCTGAAATAAAGTTCTTACAAAAGTTTCTGTAGAAACTAGCAATACCCAAGAACCTTCTGAGCTACTTCAATCTTATGAAAGTGGAGAATTTCAGAATAGCTGTGCAGGGAACTGTCTTCCATTACCCAACAATGTGTCCCAGGTAAGTAACGGTATCTTGGGCCACTGACTTGGACTCAAGATAAATCCAGCCAAGTCGAAAGCGATGGCCATCTGCACAGACGCACCAGACAAGATGCTCTCCATACAAAACATGCCGGTAGTCTGGACCAACACCCACCAGTGTCTTGGAATCTGGTTCACCAGAAACTCACTTTCAAGACGCAACTTGAGTATCTCAGGCACAGGACGTAGAGCAGACACAACATAATGAAGTTGCTCACCAGCACAACCGCAGGAGCGAACACAACGTGCTCAAAGCCTACTACACGGCCGCCATCAGATCGCTGGTAGATTACAGTGCTCCAGCACTCATTGGACTGAGAGAAGACCAGATAGCTAAGCTAGAAGTTATCCAAAATAATGCTCTCAGGACCATGCTCGGAGCACCCATGTGGACCAGAATTTGCAATTTGCAAATGGAAATTGAACTACCACCCCTGGCAGTACGAGTCAAGCAGGTGACAGCCGGTCTCCACGCCAAAATCTGTAGATCAGATAAGCCCACAGCTGCCAAAACGTGAATCAGTGCCTCCCTCCACCTCGACCGCAGAGTGCGAGGGGCCGCCTGGTCGCACGAGGCAAGCGAAGTCATCGGGCACCTGCAAGCAGAAACACTCGTCAAGACATACGAGACAATGGTAACGTAGTTCCACCACCATGGAGCTGTCCACCAGCCACATTCAAAATCACCGAACTAGGTGATAGCAAAGCCAACCTCCAGGAGGAGGACCTCAAAAGAATAACTCTCGAAGCCATAGCCACCGAGACACCGGCTGATGCAGCATCATTCTTCACAGACGGCTCGGTGGACCCAAAACATCATAGATCCGGAGCGGCCTTCTACACCCAAGGTCAGACCCTCCGATGGAGACTTTCCAATGACTGCTCCACCCTACAAACAGAGTTGGTAGCAATCTCAAAGGCCCTACAACAAGCTGCAACACAACACTACAAGTCCATCATATTTCACACGGACTCGAAAATGGCCATGCAGGCGCTGCAACACAGTCAACCAAGAGACAACATCCACATCATAACCTCGATCCTCACACGGATCGGGGGAAACGACGTGGCAGACGAAGCAGCCAAGGCAGCTACACGTTCTAGAAGCCTACACATCCAAGTTCCAGTAAGCATGCAACAGATCAAGAACCACCTCAGGAAGACTACCAAGCTCCACATCCAAAAGAGCTTCATTGACGCATTCAACGCTGGTTCCCAATCAGCCAAATGGTACCTGGTGGCTACAAAAGGGGAACCACCATTCGCGGACAAGAAAACACCAAGACAAACCCAAGTTAGCCTTCATCGACTACGACTAGGGTACAAGTGCACCTGGCAGACGATCGGAAATGTCGTCAGGGGATGCACCTACTGTCAGGAGCAAGCGGCCAACCCTCTGGAACACTATCTCCTCTATTGCGAAGTCACACAAAGTCTCCGAAACAGAATTCGAAACTTCCAAGCGGCCACTCTAACCAGAAAGGCCCAAACAAACCACACTCACCACCTTCTCCGGGTCATCACACGATACCCACCACCCAAATAGCTTAGGAAGTATCCTCCCCCAGCAAGTGCGGACCCCAGTTCGTGGGGCGCACCACGTCCAAGAGTGGGGGTTGGTGGTAAACGTTCACTGACCGAGGGTCCGCTCACACTTGCAAACCTGCAGTATCCTTTCATATCTGCAGGTAGGACACCCTCCATCCCCAATCCCAAATCCGGTCTGGCTGCTCCAAGAGCTCCAGCCAGAACCACCAAAAGGGCCGCCTACAGGCAAAGGCCCGTGTCGGACTACGGCCCGACAATTTCAACAACAACAACAATCAAATACAGGAGGTCTCCTGGATACATACGTCCAACTTACGAACATCCGCCAATATGAACAAGGTCCCATAAAGTTAAAAATAAATTTACTCTTCTTTTTTATAAGAATTGGACCACCCAGGCAACACATATGCTTCCAATATCTTCCCAGGCAGTACCTCCCTGTTTGATAGCTACCTACTACCTTTACCTGATGACTTATTTTTTATTCTCCTTTACTGTATTTTCTCAGTCTATTTCTTTATTTTTTCTTAAATTAAGTGATTTTTGACATACAATATACAAGAACCCTGGCTATGATATACTGTAGTGGGATTTTAAACATTGCTCTGCAAGTATAGTATGCACATTGGGTATGTGTTTCGACTGAAGAACATCCATAGGAACAGAATCCGTACATAACCCAGGGACTGCCTGTATATCATCATTCCTCCTCAGGCACATCAAGCAACAACACCTCTCTCCTAGCACCAGACTTAACTGCAGCTTCTAGTTCTCCACTGTTATTCTATTGAATAAACTTTATTTTGGTATGATAGAGTTTATCTTTCCCCATCTCCTAGTACTTGAGCATCACTGTACCATAGTGTGTGTGTTTATAAGAGTATTGACAAAGAACTAAAGAGAATAGACAAAAACACTTCATTGGTAACCCCAGAGTGACTTACTTTTGAGATGGACAAGCAGAGAATATCTACAGAGTATTCCTGCCTTAACCACAATGTGGAAAATTGGCTCTCCCACATAGAAGTATCACTACCTGGATCAACAGCTGCAGACCTACAAAAGCACACTGCATTGGTCTGCATCCTCCCCACAGAGGTGGATACACAGGTGTTTGAGGTCATATCAATCCTGCTGGACAATTTTGCCCACCTGCTGACAGCCCTAAAATTGCTATCGAGGGCCAGACAGCTCCCTCCTCCAAAAAGTGTCTGGGCTAACCTTGGGCGACTTGACTCCTAACTGCCTCTGGAAGGACATGAAGGGCCTTAACTTCCGGTTCACCTATAAACTTCCCAAAGCTATCCTCTGCCAACTTCACCATCAAAAACTCCTTGTTGCAATATGACTTGCCCTTTCCTCCATAGAATCTTCAACCTCTTCAACATCCTACGCAGCAACAGCAGACCAAATATACAATGAATACATCTTATTGCCCCTCTATAATGTGCATAATAAATAAAACAATAGTATAAATCCTGCAGAGTTATCTATAACCAACGTTTGTTTGTAAGTAGCAGTGGCAACTGTGGCCTTCTTGCTCTCGCCCAAGATGGCGGCCTGGCTCCACGTGTCTGTTACATACACAGCGACCACCATCTCTCCTGGCCTACTCAGTCACCTTTCACACCAACCCCATCCAGAACAAGAACCAAGACCAAACCAAGGACCTGTTACAAGCCTTCTTCCACAGGGTGGAGGCAATGGAGTTGATGCTGACCAAACAACTCTCAAAGACGCCTGCAAGTTCCTGCATATCTCCCACATATCTACCAGCAACAAACCCTGAAACACCATCTACTGCAACGGTGATACTATCCGTTCATACCACTGTCATGGTCACGTTGACTGCTAGTCTATTTAACTAATGATTCTTATTAAACTCCACGACCGCAAAACATGAGTGGGTTAGCGAAGCCTGAGAAGACGTGTTTTTCCCCATAGACGCTACACTTGTGTTCCCTCCCAGAGTCCCGCCTTTGTGAAGACAGTTATCAATGCGTTGTTTATTCCACTTTCTCCTGGGAAGCTCAATCTTGAATTAGTCTGTGTATATGAACTCGAGTAATTCGCCAGACCTTTGTCAACTGAGGGTCATCTATGAATGAGTAACAGTTAGTTTGTTTGTGATTATTGTCATTGCGTGAGTAGCGATCACTGGCAACTCAGGCATATATATACCCGTGCATCGCGCAGGACGACTGTAATGACCACGGTCTTACACGTCAGTTAGCGCCAAAATCAAATGATTCATATTACGCTTAATAGCCCACAAAACATGTAACTCGGCTTTCGTTTGAGTCCTCCATCTGAGGAGTCCGTTTTCTCATCACTTCAAGACACCTCAGTCCTCCGTTATCCCATTTTCTCTGACTTACTGAAACCAACCTCTCTATAAAATGAATTTGAGTGTGAGAGAGAACACCCTTGTTTTGAGTCAACTTAGATATGTCTGTTTACAGTTGGAACATTCAAGATCCATTGTGAGTGGGGTAGTCAACTTTCAACTGTCCTTATAACATTCAGAGATCCATTGTGAGTGGGGTAGAATGCTTCAACTGTCCTTATCGTTAGTAGAACGTGTCACGTAAGTGAGTGTCGAGTTTGCCAGCTAGAGTGGCGTATTTTATGTCGTCCGTGGGGGTATCCATGAGTTTCTGATCGCGCCTGAAGTTATATCATTTTGTCGCCCCGACATCAGAGAATCTGATGTTTATAGTTTAATTAGTGTCAGTTGTCTATTTGAGAAAGTCATTAATCTCCTGAACTATTCTGTCAACTGGTATAATCTCCAAGATCTAGCGCCTCCCCGTGAATAGCCCCTTGTTCGCCTCAGACCTAAGCTTGCAGAATTAATGTTATCGACGTGTATATTCCACCTTTTCCTGGCAAGCTCAACCTCTGATTAGATTATATGAATAGACATAGGAAATTACCCTGATCAAGAACACCGGAGTTCATAACTAAGTATACAGTGATCCAAAATGATAGAGAAGTTATGTTGTTGGTAAGATCGACCCTTCTGGTATGAATATGGAGGCCCAAGCTGCTCGCGAGTGCACGTATATACCTCGACACGAGGGAGAATCACGCATTCGTGACTTCCTCAACGTCTCTCCAGGTATGTTAACGTGTGTTCCCGCCGCCTATTAATTCAGTTTAACTTAGTCAATTTTGGTGAATATCAGTGCTCATGTGTTAACACAGTGAATTCTGTGCCAATTAAGTAGAGTAACGTAGAGATTTAGATATTGTCTGAACCGTTGCCAGGCGTATGTTTTGTATAGTTGAAGTTAGACCTTTACGCATTCGTGACTTCCTCAACGTCTCTCCAGTGTGTTGAGCTGAATACTCATCGGCTAACGTGGGGCGGTAACCGGGTTGGACGATGCCGTTGATTCGACAGGACTGAACTGGGAAGTCCGTTTCCTGCAAATCAGGCGCCCACTCCCTGAGCGTGTGTCGGTCTACAACCGACCCCTAACAGCGATCTTCATTTGTTGTAGAGACCAGTGTTACCCTGGGGCACTCCTCACAGTCACATAGGCCTAAGTATTATGGTACCTTGTTTGGGGGATAACTAGCAGAAATATAGTATCCCAGGTTAAGTATTGAACCACTGAATGAGAGTTAAAAGTGCCATGTTGTTCCTTGTGAATTAACAGGAGGTATTGTATGTTGAGATAATTGTGGAGTTGTCCAGTGTGCTATGTATTCATTGGTAGTGACCATGAAATGATAATCTGAGAGTATAATGATATAACCAAGAAGTGAAGAGTTGATTTGCTACTTGGTAAGGTAAGACCTGAGGGTCCAGTGATATCTGGTGTATACCCAGTACTGAATATCATTTGGCAGAGTGACAATACCACAATTGTCGATTGAAGTAATAAGTATTTGGAGGTATTTAATGAGGTAATAAGTTCTTGAAGTGTTTGATGACTTAAGAAACAAATTGCAGTTCTGTTTTGTCTGAGTGAATCTAAGATGCATCTCATCCAATCACTGTGTTAATAAATATTGATTAGTAATCTACGTCTACGAGTATCACCACTCTATCCTTTCCCACATTGGTTCTCAGAAAATAACTAACTCACGTGCCTAGAAGCTCGCTACCTAACAGTTAACTAAGAGATGTTATATTCTAGAAAATCCTGGGTGGTGGCAGGCTACCGTTGTAAGTATAATAAGTGTGGTAATAACAAAGACATGGTTTCCCAGGTTAATCCATGGTTTAGAATATAACTAGAACAAAATATATGGATGAGATCATAATATATGACAGGAAATGAAAAGAAAGAACATTGACTTGGAAAATATAAGCAGAGAAGCATAAGAGTTACTTATATAAGAATATAAGGTATATAGAGATAAAGAACATATAAGAATATAAGCAAGAATATATAAAGTAAGTATGTGTGTTAGGAACTGAAGAAGGATAAGTATATAAAACCGGATACTCATTGAAAAGAATAACTGGATGGTAAATTATTGAAAAGAGGAAACTCGGCCCGTTACACGACCGTCCCCTGACGCCGCCCCAACGTTTGTTCCAGATCCCATTGTGATTCTTGCATCACTCAACAACTGCCCCGGATGTAGTAGAAACCCAGCAGGGACCATATATGAAACGATGGCGCCAATCCGGCCTGATTAATACCGTATGCTCCACTGCCTCGTTGGGCCAGACCCCAGACTCGCCTGTATGTGGCTACCACCGACCATAACAACGGTCGTGAACCCAGTGTTCCACCTTGGGACCCTCCCTGGATGTATATGTCAACAGAGAGTGTTGTAATATATATATATATATGTTAGGGATAATTAGTTGGAAATAATTATCCCATGTTGGGTAGTGGACCCCTGTATCTGCTAGTGTCAGTATTAACGTGTATGTTGAGTAAAGCCTTGTAACTGTACTGTAATGCCACGTACCACCAGTAAGTGTGAGAAGAACAGTAATCTACAATGAGTGCCATGTACTATGTATTGTGAGTAGGGCCAAGGAACTGGTCCTGCTATGCCATGTAATGTAACACCAGTAAGGTTGTGTGCAGTAAGAGTGTAAGATCTGAGTAATTAGCCTACTGTTGAGTAAAGAAATAAGAAATAAGTAAATAAGAAATAAGTAAGAAGAAAGTACTGAGTCTGCAATAAATCCAGGAGTTGAGCCTGATAGTTATATGTGAATAATATCTCTTTTTCCCTTTGATTTCATATTAATAAACTTGTTCTTAGAGTATTTTAGGTGTATTCATTTCTCCCACAGTATTTTACCTTTATTTCCGTCCAAGTGACTTGATACCAGAATTACCATACCCATGTGCCTAGACCCTCGACCATGCTACCAAAAGAATGTCCATGCTACCAAAAGAATAGGTGACAGACATGAGTAAGAGTAAGAACTAAGATAAGAGAAGTAAGTACAATGAGGGTAGTGTAGAGGTGTTGGAAAACACGCGCCCTCACACCACGAGCAGTTTGGCACATATGCCAGGTGTTGTGTCACCCCTTGTGCCTTCTCAGGAAATGACAATCCTTCAAGACATCTCCCACAGGCCTCGTCCTGCAGGAACTACCCATCCCTGACACAAACCTCAAGTTGTTATGCAATATCTCCTATGGTCGGCCCAGACTGTTCGCCCCATGCTCCCTCCGGCAATTTCGACCACTTTCGTGGGTTCAACCACCAGGCATACAAGCCTCTCAATGTCTCCTCACTCAACTCATTGTCTGGCCTGGCATTAAATTGGACTCCCAAACATGAGCTGCCCAATGCCTGGCCTGTCAAACCTCCAAGATCCACTGGCACACTCAGTGCTCCAGTGAAGACGTTCCCACTATCCCAGGCCTGTTTAAGGTGGTACTCTTAGACATCGTTGACCCTCTTTCTACCTCCTTCTGGCACACCTCTTCACCTGCATCGACCAGCTCACCAGAGGGGCGGAAGCCATCCCTATGCCTGACATCACTGCTGAAACCACCACCTTGGCATTCCTTTCTGGTTGAATCTCACGTTTTGGAGCCTCAATGACCTTTATTACAGATCGCAGGGCACAGTTCGAGTCGCAACTCTGGCAAAATCTCCTACAGTTCCTCAGTGCCTCGTGTCATCACACCACAGCCTACCACCCCTAATCAAATGGTTTGGTGGAATTCTTTCATCACCTACTGAAGGACTCCATCAAGCTCAACCACATCCTGACATCTGGGTGGATGTCCTCTCCCTGGTACTCCTCGGCATTCGGGCCTCGCATAAGGAAGACCTCGAACTGCAGCCCAGCAGACCTCACTCCAGGAGAACCCCTTCGCCTTCTTGGATATTTTTCACTCACTCAAAACTCTGACCACGTCACTCCTGTTGCCTACCATAACATTCCCACAGTTCTCCGTGACACTGTACAATTTCTTGTCAGGCACGACACACAATGGACATCACTTCAGCGCCCTTACGATGGTCATTTCCCTGTTATATCCCATTCAGCAAAGTTCCTGACGATAGACTGCTTCGGCAGACATAACACCGTCAGCACTGACCACCATTATCGCCATAAGCCAACCATCTTGTTCGATGAAATCCCAAGTGGACCCAGCATCACTCCCCGTCCTCAGACATCTCCCTCATTCCATAGCCTCCTTCCACCAACGTCACCTTCACCTTATTCACAGGCCTTCTGGGTACCTCCTGAGACAGCAACTACTCCTGTTCCTGTTCCTATCACTTTCTCTCCTCCTCCAGTTCCTACCACTTACTCTCCTCCTCCTCCTGAGGACACAATGTCTTTTCAGGATTGCGTCACCCATATCAGCAGCATAATCAACACCCCAGCCCGCTATTTCTCCTGCGTCTACAACAGCCACCAGGAAGCTGTATATCCTGCGACCATCCTGGCCATCAGAATTGGGCCTCAGAATTTAGCCAACCATGATCAAGTACTCTCTTGATCCACTCTGATTGGCTATTGGACCAGCCGAGCAATCACAGACCACTGCTTGGCGTTGCCAGCAATCAACTATATCGTCATTCCTTCCCAGGCGCATTAAGCAACAATACCTCTCACCCAGTGCCAGACTTAACTGTAGCTTCAGTTTCCAGCACTCTGCTGTTATTCTAGAGTTTAACTTTCCCCGTCTCTTAGTACTGTACTTGAGCATCACCATACAGTCGTGTGTGTTTATAAAGATTACTGACAAAGGACTAAAGAGAATAGACACACATACAGTCTCTCCTCGACTTACAACAACCCGGACATATGACGGCTATGGTCGTATAAAATATTTTTCACGTTACGTATTTTCGAGCCCCGACGTTAGTGATTGCGCTGTGGACTGACAAATTTTTCGTTTGTAATTCCCTTTAAAATGGCTGGCAAGTGTAAAAGTGAGAGTTCTCGTGGTGCTGAGAAGAAAAAGAGACACCCATTTTAGAATTTCTATGTACTGTATTATTTTCGCCTTTTCGACTTACGACCAGCTGCCACTCTAGCCCGAAAGGCCCAAACAAACCACATTCACGACCTTCTCCGGGTCATCACACGATACCCACCACCCAGATAGCTTAGGAAGTATCCTACCTAGCAAGTGTGGACCCCAGTTCGGGGGGCGCACCACTCCGAAACTGACCACGTCCATGAGTGGGGGTTGGTGGTAAGCGTTCACTGACCGAGGGTCCGCTCACACTTGCAAACCTGCAGTATCCTTTCATACCTGCAGGTAGGATAACCTCCATCCCCAATCCCAAATCCGGCCTGGCTGCTGCAAAAGCTCCAGCCGGAACCACCAAACGGGCCGGCCTACAGGCAAAGGCCCATGTTGAACTATGGCCCGACAATCTCAACAACAACGACAACAGAAGATCGCGGAAAGGCGTTATCACTACCAGAGAAACGACCTTGCTGAAACTGACGAAGAAACGCTATATACAGTATTCCAAGAGGACTCCCGACGCTCACCTTAACCGTGGAGCTGGGAACATTTCACCAGGGGGAGCGCAGAAGTACTTCCGAGCATCAAGCTCACTCACCGAAACCACTAACGTTGATGAAGGACCAAAAGGACGACCCGCCAAGGTGAATATTGGGAGTTAGAGGGACCCTTCCAGCGACACGTTGGGATGCCGCAGATACTTGATGCTTTGAAATTAGAGACATTTTTTCGTCGCCTATGCCAGCTCCGCTAAGGACGCTTTGCGAGGATGCCTGCAAATACAAGATCCCAAAGCATGGTACACGGAAGCTTTGGACATATTAGAGAAACGTCACGGCAACAAGCACACTTACGTCTGTCAACTAATAAGGTCCAACTGCAAAACTAAATGACGCGAAAGGCTCCCAACAGTTCTCAGACGAACTGGGGAATTGCATGAGGAACTTGAAGGTTCTGGGAGAACTACATCAGATTGACAAGTACATCAATACATACGTTAATGAGAGATTCAAGGGATAAGGTACGACTAGGTGGATAAGGTGCATAAATACAAAAGGAAGCAAGGGAAGCCTCCTGGGATCGAGTGGATGTTGCAATTCACTATGGATATGATCGACAAGGCGGAGGAGGCCCCAAAGGGACAAGGACCGGAGGAACCAAGCTGAATATAGGCAGACTCACCCTCACGCCAATCCTCGTCGAGGAAGAAACTTGTGGGTCTGGTGACATCAAGAATAAAGACAACCAGAGAAAAGGACGATGAACGCTGCTCGTTATGCCATGGAGATCATCTTCTTCAGATGTGCCGGACATTCCTCAGCATGTCCACAGGAAAGCGAACTTCCCTTGTAAGGGAAGAACGTCGCTGCTTCTCCTGCCTGGGTCGTAATCACAGGATAGCGTAGTGCAGCCAGAAGATGGCTGCTCTGGAGTACACTCGATGCTTCTGCACTTCACGGGAGTTCTGACGAGCAGTGGCAAGGTGCAACGGGGCGAAGTTGAAAGAGGAGAACGCCAGACCAATTTCCAAAGGGTAAAGAGAGCAATCACTGGGGGGGCCTACCAAATAGACATATCACCTGACCACAAGCGACCTAGAATGAGTCAACTTAAGGCCACTATGCCACCACCGGAATCAGCAACTAGTAGAGCTAGATCATGGAAGATCGAAGCCGGTACAAGCACCATGGGGAAAAGAAATCCACATAGATGGGCCAGGGAAACCATAACCAACAACGGAATTGATGATCGGCGTGAAGAACCCAACGATTGTGAGTTGTGACTACAAGGGTCCAGCAGAGTCTCACTTCCAATAGTGAAAGTCAGGGTGGAAAAGAAGAACCAAGAGGCGAAAGGAGCAGTGGTCACCTGAGCTCTCTTGGATTCAGGCAGCAACCGATCATATTGCACGCATAGTCTAGCTAACTGGCTGCAGGCAGAGGGAAGGCCAGTTTCCCTCTCCATTGGCACAATCATGAAAGAAAGAAAGAAATAGTGTAAACACCGAAGAAATCAGTGTGAATGTGGCTAGCGTAGGAGTGAGAAAGAGCTGATAAATCACTATCCCCAAGGTCATTGTTGTTGAGAATCTACAGTCTTCTCTGAAAGCGTCGGGCACAGACACCCAAGACGTCACCATGTAGGAACACCTTCGAGGTACTGCGCTACGCCAAACACCGAAAAGAGTGGATCTCCTGATAGGTCTAGACGTATCACAAGCACTAGCACCGTTAAAAGTAAGGACTGGGAAGGAAGGAGAGCCGTTTGCAGCACGCGCCCTTCTAGTTTGGACTATAAATGGACCGCTTGGAGTGGTGAGCCGTGATTATGCCGTGATCAACCACTTTGTCAGAATGGCAACACTAAATTCGGAGACAAATCTGGAAAAGCAAGTCAGGCACTTCTGGGAATGCGACTCCACCTACAGTAACGATGATCCTGTCTGTCGAAGACAAGAGAGTCCTGATGCAGTGGTCAACTTCAATTACTCAAGTTGACTGACACTACCTACTTCCCATTCCGTTTCGCCATGAAAAACCGGGACTCCCAGATAATAAGGAGGATTCAGACTTACGAAGTGGGTCTGTAATCACAAGGACGTCCTCAAGGCAATTCCACAGACAGAGAAAACCGTGGGAGTAAAGGAAGTAATTTTGAAAGACGACAGGCTCCCCACTGAATGAGCGTTGGGAATCTTGTGGGACCTGGAAAAGGACGAACTAGCGGTCCGGGTCCAGATCCCTAAGAAACCGGAGACGAAAAGAGGCCTTCTGAGTATGGTCAGCTCCATATATGACCCACTGGGACTCATCGCTCCGAGCGTCATAAGTGCCAAAATCATATTCCAAGATGAGTGTAGACGAGGTGTTGGGTGGGATGAACGAATCACTGA
>NW_024730108.1:20000-22789 GCF_018991925.1 Homarus americanus | reverse complement strand
CCTGCAGAAAAATGGCCAGTACTCGGTGCTCGACGTCTGTGTGCCCTTCGAAAGCGATATTAACACCCTTCGCTTAGCTGAGCAGCACAAGATCGATAAGTACCGTGCACACGAGGTCGACATCAGGAGGTTCATTGCTAACAACAGCTCGCTGCCTCCGGTAGCTGCAGTGAACTTCCTGGGTGTTGCCTTCGGCGCACGAGGTGGCATAAGACCAGCCACTATCAAGCTGCTCAGCCGGTTGGGCATCAGACGCGCGGGCATCGAGATACTTGTCACAATGGCCATTGAGGGATCTATAAACATCCTTAGATCCCTCAGACTGCAGGCGGACGGCTAGGATGTCGCTCCGCGGCCCGAATGCTGAGGCTGGGGCGTTCGCCCACACTGCAAGCAGGGCAGTTCGATCTCATCCCTGCCAAGGAGCTCCAATCCACAGGGGTGCTGCTGCTCCCGGGACACACGCGGAGTTCGAGCCTGCTGTGGCGGGCGCTCTATCCTAAAAACTTGGACAAGAGGTTTTTTAACTCATTCTTTTTTTTAAATTTGTAGCTAGGTTTTAGTCCTCTCCTGACAAGTCGGAGATGACCATCGCTCTCATTCCTTCTGCAACAGAGACACGGACAGCAGCCTCATCCATGAGCTCCACAAGTGTGTCACCACGAGCAACTGGCAGCCCTCCCAAACCAGCAGCCGCCAGCAGGGCCGGCGGTCAATAAATAAGGCCCTTAAAATATCTTTATGGGGTGGGACGGGGTGCCAGTTGCCGACTACATCTTAGACATCCGGTGACCAACATCCAAGCACTACGGGGAGCTCCCTACCAGGATGGATATTGCGGAAGGGTATAAATGCCAGGAGAGTAGTTGTGCAGGGAACCTGGTAATCCCTGCAAGATAGTCAGATTTTAGGGGCACAGTTGTGCATTTGAGTTTTAATTTTTAAAGAAAAGTAAAGAAAGTGAAGAGCGTCCGGGCATGCAGGAAGCGGCTCCGTGTTGTTGAAATTAATAAAAATTGTTTGTGAGTATTACTAGCCAAATGCCTCGTCATCTAATTAGTGACGCGCATGAATGGATTAACGAGATTCCCACTGTCCCTATCTACTATCTAGCAAACCCACAGGCAGGGGAACGGGCCTGCACTAAACAGCGGGGAAAGAAGACCCTGTTGAGCTTGACTCTAGTCTGATTTTGTAGAGAGACATCAGAGGTGTAGCATAAGTGGGAGGTCGTTCCGGGCCACCGCGTGGGCGGCCGCAAAGTAAAATACCACTCTTCTGATCGCTTTACTTACTCGGTGAGACGGAATGGAGCTCCGCTGAGCCGCTTCCTCTTTCTAGCCCTAAGCGGGCGAAGGCCGACGAGTGGACGGCGTTCGCCGGGTACGCATCAAGCCGCTACTGGGCCCGCTTGTTTGTGGTAGTTGCCGGCGCCGCGTCACGCTAACCGCCCGGAGGACATTATCAGGTGGGGAGTTTGACTGGGGCGGTACATCTGTCAAATGATAACGCAGGTGTCCTAAGGCCAGCTTCAGTGGCAGAAAAACCTCACAGAAGCAAAAGGGCAAATGCTGGCTTGATCCTGATTTTCAGTACTAATATGGACTGCAAAGCAAGGCCTATCGATCCTGACTTTTAGGGAGTTTTAAGCAAGAGGTGCCGTGAAAAGTTACCACAGGATAACTGGTTTGTGGCGGCTGCCGCTCATAGCGACGCCGCTTTTGATCCTTCTTGATGCGGCTCTTCCTATCATTGTGAAGCAGAATTCACCAAGCCGCGATTGTTCACCCACTGGGTCAGGGAACGTGAGCTGGGTTTAGACCGTCGTGAGACAGGTTAGTTTTAATTCTACTGTTAAAATGAGGTCGCTATGATAGTAGTCCTGCTCAGCAATGCAGAGGAACGGTAGGTCCCGACATATGGTTCCTCGCTCTGGCTCACGCCAGTGGTCGGTGGCCACGTCCTGCGGATTATGCCTGAAAGCTCTGGGCGTGCAGCGCATCCCGGCTAGAGAAGCAACGATACCGCGTAAGGCTCGTGCATTGGGATGGTCAAAAGAGGATGAGCGAGACTCTGGCGGCGGCTTGCTGCAACGCCACGGAGAGAATGGACCCATGCAAGGGGAACTCGGGGGAGTCGTGTCATCAGTGCCGGCTCTCCCGTCCCAAATGCGGATCACCCGAATGCTGATGTGCCGTACCGAATCGTTCGTAGACGACTTACGTACCGGTCAGGGTGTTGTAGATGACAGAGCAGCATCCTCACTGCGATCCATTAAGACTTCTCCCTACCAGGCCGGAGGTTTCGTCATGCCCTCCGATGGCGAAATCCTCCATTACAGCAGCGGCAGCAGTGTCTAGCGGCCTGCTCCATTGCGCAAGTGTCCGTTTAACCTAACCTTGGTTAAAGTGTATTGGTGTCCTGAAGTTTTATAGAGGCTTGCCAGCCTAAGTAAGAGACAAACAAATTATCCAACAACCTCTCCTTGGTAGTAGTAGTAGAGAGTGTATTGGTGTCCTGAAGTTTTATAGAGGCTTGCCAGCCTAAGTAAGAGACAAACAAATAATCCAACAACCTCTCCTTGGTGGTAGTAGTAGAGAGTGTGTTGGTGTCCTGAAGTTTTATAGAGGCTTGCCAGCCTGAGTAAGAGACAAACAAATAATCCAACAACCTCTCCTTGGTAGTAGAAGAGTGTATTGGTGTCCTAAAGTTTTAGCGAGGCTTGCCAGCCTGAGTAAGACAAAGAAATAATCCAGACAGCCACTACTACCTAACCTAACCGTGGTGCA
>NW_024730108.1:0-12500 GCF_018991925.1 Homarus americanus | reverse complement strand
CCGGATGACGAACATGTTGAGGTGCGCACGAATGACAGGATGCTAACAATTCTTGACCCCATAGGCGGCAAAGAGGTGGTGGGCGCACTTCGTGGACCGGAGACCGCAGTAGGTCCGGAGAACCCAGAGCTCGACACCGGAGCGCTACGAAGGCTAGGGCCGAGGGTTCTCCTAAGAATATTTAATACATGGCTGTATTTGGCACGGGTTCCTCAATGGACGAAAAACAGCAGAACGTCCATGCTTGCCAAAAAATCGCCGCTTGGGACCCCCTCTAATTGGCGTCCAATTACGATCGGGTCCCACATCCTTAGGGCGTACTGTAAGATCCTCGCATTCCGGATGGTGGAGAGTGCTAATACAAGTATAAGCCAGAAGGCCTTTAGGTCCGTCGACGGGTGCGGTGAGAACTTAGCACTCGTAGAGGGACTGATAAGGCACGCCCGGAGGGAGAAGCGTAACATCTATATCACCTTTGTCGACGTAGCCAAAGCGTTCGACACTGTGTCGCTCACCTCTCTCGACAGGGCACTTCGGCTCTTGGATACGCCTAACCACCTTCTGGATGTTGTGAAGGATCTTTACAGCCACGTAGGGACAAGCCTTTGCGTTCCCGGCGTGGAGTCAGACCCCATCCCCATGACCAGAGGAGTGAAGCAGGGATGTCCATTGTCCCCCTTCCTTTTCTGTGCCGTGGTGGATGAGTACCTGGAGTCCCTGGGTCCTGCCGTTGGATACCGCCTGGACGATGTAACGTCGGTGGCGGTGACAGGATTCGCGGACGACCTGGTAATAGTCTCTGAGTCCAGGCTCGGGATGCAGAGGAGCCTGAATCAGCTCGACCGGTTCCTTGGTGCGAGGGGACTGGCCGCGCAGCCCACGAAGTGCGCCACGCTGGGTCTTGAGCGGGCTGCAAGGGGTAGGTATGGTGTGAAGCTCAGGGTCGTGACCGAGGAATGCTTTACAATGCTGAACTCGACCACGGGTCTGGCCGAATACCTACCAAGAATTGAACCTGATGAGTACGTGAGGTACTTAGGTACTTAGGACTTGAGAGACCGGGGAGTAGGGTCGATGGCGAAAACAAAAATCCAGAACATCATGGAGAAAATAGGAGGTTCTTTGCTGAAACCCTTGCAAAAGATCAAGATACTGAAGTCTCAGATTATCCCGAGGCTTCAGTATTGGTACGTGAAGGGATCCTGTTCTATGAACCTTCTCAGGGCACTAGACCGGACCCTTCACGACCAGACCAGGCAATGGCTCCACCTACCTCGGACACTCAATACAGCGGCCATTGGCCCACCCATGAGAGACGAGGGCGTGGGAGTGCCCTCGCTACTGGAGACCGTTTCCCATCAGAAGATGGGACTGCTCCGGCGTCTCGAGGCCTCAGACGACCCTGCAGTAAGGTTTATAGCCTCTGGGGGTCTCTGGGGTCGCGAAGTCGGGGCAATGGCGAGGCACTTCCGGGTAGGCCATATAGACAATAACACCTTGTCTCAATTGAAAAGGTCGCTGTTGCGGAAGAAGAGGGAAGAGTGGAGTACATCCTGGCATGGCAAGGGGGCGGAGAACTTCTTTGGAAGCCGGGCCAGCAATGCCATCTTGCGAAACGACCTAGGCCCAGGCAGGAAAGCCATCGACCTATTGCGACTCAGGTCTCAGACCATCAACTGCCGAGTCTCTAGAGCCATTGGCCGGGTACCTAATGAAGACTTGGGAAGATTGACCTGTCGCCAATGTGGGGAAGGGCAGGAGGACATACTACATCTCTTACAGAGGTGTCCTGCTGCCCAAAACCACAGGGTGACAAGACATGACCGTATCCTCCTTAAGCTAAAACAATGGCTACAGGGAGAAGGCTTCCATGTACTCTTAGAGCCGCGGGTACAAAGTGGTCACACGTTCGTGAAGCCTAATCTGATCCTGCAGAAAAATGGCCAGTACTCGGTGCTCGACGTCTGTGTGCCCTTCGAAAGCGATATTAACACCCTTCGCTTAGCTGAGCAGCACAAGATCGATAAGTACCGTGCACACGAGGTCGACATCAGGAGGTTCATTGCTAACAACAGCTCGCTGCCTCCGGTAGCTGCAGTGAACTTCCTGGGTGTTGCCTTCGGCGCACGAGGTGGCATAAGACCAGCCACTATCAAGCTGCTCAGCCGATTGGGCATCAGACGCGCGGGCATCGAGATACTTGTCACAATGGCCATTGAGGGATCTATAAACATCCTTAGATCCCCCAGACTGCAGGCGACGGCTAGGACAAAAGGCCGTCTCACGCCCTAATGTTGGGGCTGGGGTGTTCGCCCACACTGCAAGCAGGGCAGTTTGATCTCATCCCTGCCAAAGAGCTCCAATCCACCGGGGTGCTGCTGCTCCCGGGACACACACGGAGTTCGGGCCTGCTGTGGCGGGCGCTCTATTCTAAAAACTTAGACAAGAGGTTCTACTCATTCACTCTTTTAAATTTTTAGCTAGGTTTTAGTCCTCTCCTGACAAGTCGGAGATGACCATCGCTCCGATTCCTTCTGCAACAGAGACACGGACAGCAGCCTCATCCATGAGCTCCACAAGTGTGTCACCACGAGCAACTGGCAGCCCTCCCAAACCAGCAGCCGCCAGCAGGGCCGGCGGTTAATAAATAAGGCCCTTAAAATATCTTTATGGGGTGGGATGGGGTGCCAGTTGCCGACCACATCTCAGACATCCGGTGACCAACATCCAAGCACTGCGGGGAGCTCTCTACCAGGATGGATATTGTGGAAGGGTATAAATGCCAGGAGAGTAGTTGTGCAGGGAACCTGGTAATCCCTGCAAGATAGTCAGATTTTAGGGGCACAGTTGTGCATTTGAGTTTTAATTTTTAAGAAAAGTAAAGAAAGTGAAGAGCGTCCGGGCATGCAGGAAGCGGCTCCGTTGTTGAAATTAATAAAAATTGTTTGTGAGTATTACTAGCCAAATGCCTCGTCATCTAATTAGTGACGCGATGAATGGATTAACGAGATTCCCACTGTCCCTATCTACTATCTAGCAAACCCACAGGCAGGGGAACGGGCCTGCACTAAACAGCGGGAAAAAGACCCTGTTGAGCTTGACTCTAGTCTGATTTTGTAGAGAGACATGAGAGGTGTAGCATAAGTGGGAGGTCGTTCCGCCTCCGGTGGGCGGCCGCAAGTGAAATACCACTACTCTGATCGTTTTTTACTTACTCGGTGAGACGGAATAAGTCTCCGCGGGAGCGTCTCCTCTTTCTAGCCCTAAGCGGAAGGGCCGACGAGTGGACGTGCGGTTCGGCTGCGCTAACACAAGCGCGCCGCCCGCGTTTGAGGAGGCGCCGCGCCGCGCCACGCGAACCGCTCCGAGGACATTATCAGGTGGGGAGTTTGACTGGGGCGGTACATCTGTCAAATGATAACGCAGGTGTCCTAAGCCAGCTCAGCGTGGACAGAAACCTCGCAGAGAGCAAAAGGGCAAATGCTGGCTTGATCCTGATTTTCAGTACGAATATGGACTGAAAGCAAGGCCTATCGATCCTTGACTTTAGGAGTTTTAAGCAAGAGGTGCAGAAAAGTTACCACAGGGATAACTGGCTTGGCGGCCAAGCGTTCATAGCGACGCGCTTTTTGATCCTTCGATGTCGGCTCTTCCTATCATTGTGAAGCAGAATTCACCAAGCGTTGGATTGTTCACCCACTAACAGGGAACGTGAGCTGGGTTTAGACCGTCGTGAGACAGGTTAGTTTTACCCTACTGTTAAAATGAGGTCGTTGCGATAGTAGTCCTGCTCAGTACGAGGAGGAACGGCAGGTCCGGACATATGGTTCCGTTCTTGGTCGATCGGCCAGTGGAGCGAGGCTACGTCCGTGGGATTATGCCTGAAAGCCTCTAAGGCAGCATCCCGGCTAGAGAAGCAACGATACCGCGTACGGCTCGCATTGGGACGGTCAAAGATATTACGAGACTCTGGCGGGCACCTTGCTGCACCGCCGGAGAATGGACCCATGCAAGGGGAACTCGGGGGAGTGGTGTCATCAGTGCCGGCTCTCCCGTCCCAAATGCGGATCACCCGAATGCTGATGTGCCGTACCGAATCGTTCGTAGACGACTTACGTACCGGTCAGGGTGTTGTAGATGGCAGAGCAGCATCCTCACTGCGATCCATTAAGACTTCTCCCTACCAGGCCGGAGGTTTCATCACGCCCCCCGATGGCGAAATCCTCCATTACAGCAGCGGCAGCAGTATCTAGCAGCCTGCTCCATTGCGCAAGTGTCTGTTTAACCTAACCTTGGTTAAAGTGTATTGGTGTCCTGAAGTTTTATAGAGGCTTGCCAGCCTAAGTAAGAGACAAACAAATAATCCAACAACCTCTCCTTGGTAGTAGTAGTAGAGAGTTTATTGGTGTCCTGAAGTTTTATAGAGGCTTGCCAGCCTAAGTAAGAGCCAAACAAATAATCCAACAACCTCTCCTTGGTGGTAGTAGTAGTAGTAGTAGTAGAGAGTGTGTTGGTGTCCTGAAGTTCTATAGAGGCTTGCCAGCCTGAGTAAGAGACAAACAAATAATCGAACAACCTCTCCTTGGTAGTAGAAGAGTGTATTGGTGTCCTAAAGTTTTAGCGAGGCTTGCCAGCCTGAGTAAGACAAAGAAATAATCCAGACAGCCACTACTACCTAACCTAACCGTGGTGCAGTCCACACTACCAGACCGCTGGAGGTTTCGTCACGCCCCCCGATGGCGAAATCCTCCGTTACAGCAGAAGTGTCTGTTTAACCTAACCTTAGTACAAAGTCTATTGGTGTCCACAATTTTATAGAGGCTAGCCAGCCTAAGTCAATAACAGACAGAAAGAAATAATCCAAGCAGCCAACACTACCTAACCTTGGTGTAAGGTCTATTGGCGGCCTAAATTTTATAGAGATATACAGGCAGCCACCACTACTTTCGCCGGAGGTTTCGTCACGCTCCCCGATGGCGAAATCCTCCATTACAGCAGAAGTGTGTAGCGGCCTGCTCCAAGTGTCTGTTTAACCTAACCTTAGTACAAAGTCTATTGGTGTCCACAATTTTATAGAGGCTAGCCAGCCTAAGTCAATAACAGACAGAAAGAAATAATCCAAGCAGCCAACACTACCTAACCTGGGTGTAAAGTCTATTGGCGGCCTAAATTTTATAGAGATATACAGGCAGCCACCACTACTTTCGCCAGAGGTTTCGTCACGCTCCCCGATGGCGAAATCCTCCATTACAGCAAAAGTGTGTAGCGGCCTGCTCCAAGTGTCTGTTTAACTTAACCTTAGTACAAAGTCTATTGGTGTCCTCAATTTTATAGAGGTTAACCACCCGAAGTCAATAAGAGACAAAGAAATAATCCAAGCAGCCACCACTATCTAGCCTAAACTGTTTAGCCTGACCGTGGTAAAGTCTAACGGGGGACCTTAAATTTTATAGATTAATAATACAGGCAACTACCTAATCTAACCAACCACTACCGGGCCGCCGGAGGTTTCGTCGATGTCGAAATCCTCTTCCTTCTTGTATTGGCAAGGGGAGTTTGCTTTAACTTAGGTATGCTAGCCTAAGTAAAAATAGATGCCCCTTCCTTATCGGTGTTGTCGATGGCACAGCACAGCACGGCACCGTGCCTATGACGAAATCAACTTCATTAAACTCAACTCATACTTCAAATGCACCAAGAGAACTTGCACACCCGAATGGGAGACCGTCAGAGTCAATCGAGGGTCGATTTAATAGCATACTATACAAAATGATCCGAGAATCTGCACATACCGAGTGGGAGACGGTCGTGAAAGCGTCCGCCCTTGTACGCTGGATGGAACTATTTCACTATAGTAAGGGGTAGGGGCACCTCGGTCATATTATACAACATACCAAAGAAGTTCCACACCCGCATGGGAGACCGTCAGAGTCAATCGGGGGTCGATTTAATAGCATACTACAGAAACTTGCACACCCGAATGGGAGACCGTCAAAGTCAATCGAGGGTCGATTTAATAGCATACTATACAAAATGATCCGAGAATCTGCACACACCGTGTGGGAGACGGTGAAAGAAGCGTCCGCCCTTGTACACTGGATGGCACTATTTCACTATAGTAAGGGGTAGAGGCACCGCGGTTATATTATACAACATACCAGAGAAGTTTTCCACCCGCATGGGAGACCGTCAAAGTCAATCGGGGATCGATTTAATAGCATACTACAGAAACTTGCACACCAGAATGGGAGACCGTCAAAGTTAATCGGGGGTCGATTTAATAGCATACTACAGAAACTTGCACACCCGAATGGGAGACCGTCAAAGTCAATCGGGGGTCGATTTATTCAACGCCTACAGAAACTTGCACCGAATGGGGAGCAGTCAAGTCAATCGAGGTCGATTTAATAGCATACTACAAGCCTTGCACATCAGGTGGAGACAGTCCAAAGTCAATCGGGGGTCGGTTAATTGCAGACTACAGAAACTTGCACACCCGAATGGGGAGATAAATCAAAAGTCAATCGGGGTCGATTTGATAGCATACTGAAACTTGCACATCGAATGGGGAACTGATCAGAATCAATGGGGTCGATTTGATAGCATACTACAGAAACACACACGAATGGGGAAGACAGTCAAAGTCAATCGAAGAGTCACGGTTAATAGCATACTACAGAAACTTACTGAATGGGAGACAATTAAAATCAGTAGGGGTCGATTTAATAGCATACTACAGAAACTTGCACCCAGATGGGAGACCGTCAAGAGTCAATCAGGGGGTCGATTTGATAGCATACTACAGAAACTTGCACACCCGAATGGGAGACAGTCAAAGTCAATCGGGGGTCGATTTAATAGCATACTACAGAAACTTGCACACGGGGATGGGAGACCGTCAAAGTCAATCGGGGGTCGATTTAAGAGCATACTTTACAAAATGATCCGAGAATCTGCACACACCGAGTGGGAGACGGTGATGAAAACATCCGCCCTTGTACGCTGGATGGCACTAATTCACTATAGTAATGGGTAGAGGCACCTCGGTCATATTGTACAACATACCAGAGAAGTTCCACACCCGCATGGGAGACCGTCAAAGTCAATCGGGGGTCGATTTAATAGCATACTACAGAGAACTTACACACCCGAATGGGAGACCGTCAAAGTCAATCGAGGGTCGATTTAGTAGCATACTATACAAAATAATCCGAGAATGTGCACACACCGAGTGGGAGACGGTGATGAAAACGTCCGCCCTTGTACACTGGATGGCACTATTTCACTATAGTAAGGGGTAGGGGCACCTCGGTCATATTATACAACATACCAGAAAAGTTCCACACCCGCATGGGAGACCGTCAAAGTGAATCGGGGGTCGATTTGATAGCATACTACAGAGAACTTGCACACCCGAATGGGACACCGTCTAAGTCTATCGGGGGTCGATTTAATAGCATACTACAGAAACTTGCACACCCGAATGGGAGACAGTCAAAGTCAATCGGGGGTCGATTTAATAGCATACTACAGAAACTTGCACACCCGAATGGGAGACAGTCAAAGTCAATCGGGGGTCGATTTAATAGCATACTACAGAAACTTGCACACCCGAATGGGAGACAGTCAAAGTCAATCGGGGGTCGATTTAATAGCATACTACAGAAACTTGCACACCCGAATGGGAGACCGTCAAAGTCAATCGGGGGTCGATTTGATAGCATACTACAGAAACTTGCACACCCGAATGGGAGACAGTCAAAGTCAATCGATTTAATAGCATACTACAGAAACTTGCACACCCGAATGGGAGACCGTCAAAGTCAATCGGGGTCGATTTGATAGCATACTACAGAAACCGTACACCAATGGAGACAGTCAAAAGTCAATCGGGGTCGATTTAAGAGCATACTTTACAAAATGATCCGAGAATCTGCACACACCGAGGGAGACGGTGATGAAAACGTCCGCCCCTTGTACGCTGGATGGCACTATTTCACTATAGTATGGGGTAGAGCACCCCATTATATTGTACAACATACCAGAGAAGTTCCACACCAGCGGGAGACCGTCGTCAATCGGGGGTCGATTTAATAGCATACTACAGAATTCTACACACCCGAATGGTAGACCGTCAGAGTCAATCAAGGGTCGATTTAATAGCATACTATACAAAATGATCCGAGAATCTGCACATACCGAGTGGGAGACGGTCGTGAATGCGTCCGCCCTTGTACGCTGGATGGAACTATTTCACTATAGTAAGGGGTAGGGGCACCTCGGTCATATTATACAACATACCAAAGAAGTTCCACACCCGCATGGGAGACCGTCAAAGTCAATCGGGGATCGATTTGATAGCATACCACAGAAACTTGCACACCCGAATGGGAGACCGTCAAAGTCAATCGGGGGTCGATTTAATAGCATACTACAGAAACTTGCACACCCGAATGGGAGACCGTCAAAGTCAATCGGGGGTCGATTTGATAGCATACTACAGAAACTTGCACACCCGAATGGGAGACCGTCAAAGTCAAATCGGCATACTACAGAGCACACCCGAATGGGAGACAGTCAAAGTCAATCGGGGGTCGATTTAATAGCATACTACAGAAACTTGCACACCCGAATGGGAGACCGTCAAAGTCAATCGGGGGTCGATTTGATAGCATACTACAGAAACTTGCACACCCGAATGGGAGACAGTCAAAGTCAATCGGGGGTCGATTTAATAGCATACTACAGAAACTTGCACACCCGAATGGGAGACAGTCAAAGTCAATCGGAGGTCGATTTAATAGCATACTACAGAAACTTGCACACCCGAATGGGAGACCGTCAAAGTCAATCGGGGGTCGATTTCGAATTGATAGCATACTACAGAAACTTGCACACCCGAATGGGAGACAGTCAAAGTCAATCGGGGGTCGATTTAATAGCATACTACAGAAACTTGCACACCCGAATGGGAGACCGTCAAAGTCAATCGGGGGTCGATTTAAGAGCATACTTTACAAAATGATCCGAGAATCTGCACACACCGAGTGGGAGACGGTGATGAAAACGTCCGCCCTTGTACGCTGGATGGCACTATTTCACTATAGTAAGGGGTAGAGGCACCTCGGTCATATTGTACAACATACCAGAGACGTTCCACACCCGCATGGGAGACCGTCAAAGTCAATCGGGGGTCGATTTAATAGCATACTACAGAGAACTTACACACCCGAATGGGAGACCGTCAGAGTCAATCGAGGGTCGATTTAATAGCATACTATACAAAATGATCCGAGAATGTGCACACACCGAGTGGGAGACGGTGATGAAAGCGTCCGCCCTTGTACACTGGATGGCACTATTTCACTATAGTAAGGGGTAGGGGCACCTCGGTCATATTATACAACATACCAGAAAAGTTCCACACCCGCATGGGAGACCGTCAAAGTGAATCGGGGGTCGATTTGATAGCATACTACAGTAGGGTGTGTCATACGGAGGCGAATTTTTTTTTTTTAGTTTGAAAAATCGGCCCATGGTATTACTGATGTAGTTCTATGTGCAGGATCATGTGATATCTTCAGATTTGAAAAGTTTTCATTTTTTGCTATGTAAATTTTAACTTGAAATCTTATGAAAATTCAGTATTCCCACCCTTTTACCAACACCACTAAATAGCTTATTTAAAGTAAAGTAAATGTATCAGGTTAATTTATTAGGATGAAAATGATCCAGAATAGTGAAACGAATGATCTTGACACATTTATTCAATTTAATATTCCTTTAGAAAACAAAATCATCAAATACAAAAACCGGTTTTACTACTACGACCCGGTGTTGCTGCACACCATAGAGAACATGTCTTTCTTGCTTCTGTTTCTACTCATCACCTCCCTGCTGACCACCTGAGCTCGGATGTAGCCTTCCCTCCTCTCCTGGCTGTACACGTGACTGCTGGCCTCGCTCACTTGCTGTACACAACGCTCTATACTCTGGGTGTGCGAGGGCCAGGCAGGGACATGCATGGGGTTGTCCAGGAAAGCTCTGACTTGAACATTGGTGAGGCTGCAGGTAAGAGGGGGCTCACTGCCAGCCTGGATGTTATCCAGATCTATGAGATCAGTGAGGGTCTTGGCACCTAGATTGACTTCAGGAGTCTTCCTGACCCTGAAGGAATCGTCACCAACTGATCTGGCTTGGGCGCCCAGATCCTCTCATATAAGTCTCATATCCAAGATCTTTTTGACTGCCACTCTTCTCTCTCCTCATCCTTACTGCAGAGCACATTGTCTGCAGAACTGCTCGGGATGAGCACATACCAGAAGATCTCCTCACAGTCTGCTCCACAATCTGAACAACCTTCCCTTGGCTGACTCTCAGGAGCTCAAGCTGGAAGAGAACATGCCTGGACCTTCGGAGAACGATGACTTGACCTTTTGTGTTGGAACCAATTTGGCAAGTAGACACTCACGATGAATTGAATAATAAGTCTCTGCTGTGAAGCTGGTTCCCTTTCAGTTTATGATGAGCGACCCAAATTCTGCAGAACCTGAGAGCCGTTGTGAGCCACCTAGAATGTGGGACTGGACCTATCTGCAGGTAAGCAAGTCTATCAGGCATGACCCCAGTTTTGATGGCACTGCAAATCATGTAACCATAGTACTGGTCAGTACTCAGGTCGTCAATGACAGTATGTGCAAGCTCAACGAGTGGAGGGCCAACTGTGATTTTTCAAAGCTCGGATTTATTTCTAACTCAGTGGCAGAGTCCAGCATCTTGCCAAGAGGACCAGACCATCTGTTGTTTGAAAGAGTCTTGCCATCCAGCTCCTGGATCAGATGTCTGAGTGGCAACTCGTTGGTGTGGAGGTCACAAACAATCCAGACCAGCTTCCTCCCAATCTCTGCCTCTATCCACTGTATGACCCCCCTCACACCCTGTGTCTGTGTTGGTGCTGCGTCCCCTCCAATGGCCTGCAGGGTCTGGCTCACGTTCCTCTCTCTGAGCCACAGTTCACAATGTTATCTGCCACTATCTCAGCTGGTTTCCTGATGTCATCTTTCTGAGTGAAATGCCACAAATACTTTCCCTCCTGGTTCACTGCAGCAGGAGTAGTGTTCCTCCCTTCACCATGGCAGGGAACAACTTGTCAGAATCTCCAACTTTCATGAACACTTTAGTGTCATCCCTTCTCCCATCAAAGAACAAACAATTGATTCCATTTTCTCTTATCCCTTTATCAAACTCCTCTTCTAGGTTACTGACAAGTTTTTCCTGAGCTCTCCTTACTTTGTTATGATCTATCACCAGGTGAACATCATCAGGTGTTATCAAACCACCGTCAACCCAGGCAGCTGTTGCTATCTCTGCAGTTTCTCTGAGACCAGTGTGGTGTCGCATGCTGGCCAGAGCTATGCTCGGGATATCATTCCTACTTCGAATCTTATGCATGGAAAGTTTGGGATCATTATTTTCTGGGTTAGGGACAAAGTCACCATTCTCCTGGTCAGCACTCGGATCAGCCATGGGGAAGTCATTAAACTCTGAATCAGCTTGACTCCAATCATCGGCCTTTTTTACCTCACCCTGGGCCTTCTCAAGTCTCTTTTCCTCGGCAACTCTTCTCCTCTTCTGTGGCAGCCTCCTGTCTCTTGGACTCCGGAATATCTTGGCTAGAAATCATGAGAGCCCCTACACTGCCAGCTTCTCTCTCTGTGCTTTGACAAATGCCAGTTCGATCACAGGAATCTTCAGTTCACGCTTGCAAATACAGGAGATGTGGGCCTTGGATTTACAGTCACGATCGCATCCAAACTCAGGACAAAGAACAATTGGGCACTTGAAAGTAATTATGACAAATAACTGGTCCATTTGCTTGGAAAAGCTGTCCTTTACTGCAAGTTTTCCTCTCCCAAGAGAGATATCACTTGCCTTTTCTCAACTGGCTAGCAGTCTGTCACTAATCTTCTTCTGACTTGTTATGACTGGAGGCTTGAACTGAGCGATAGCTAGAGTGTACTGTGCCAAGACAGCTTTGGTCATATCACTGGCAATGTCTTTGTTTGTGTAAGTTCTTTGGTTCTTTTCACTGATTTGCCTGATTAAAACACAGTATCTCAAAGCATCTCTCAATGTAGGCATCTCCGACTTCAAGAGCTCTCTCCCAGACCCAAGATAGTGACTGAGATGGCTGGATTTTTGGTTCCTCGTCCTGACACAAGCAGCCATCGCAAATATTATCAACTTATAAATGCATCAGAATCTGAAACAGAAAAAAATATTGTTAGTTGGGTTGTTAAAGAATGAAGTCAGAAAGCAATGTTCGCTATTTAATTGTAATGCACTAATGCAGCTATACGTTAGATTTTCGATAAATTTCACGCTAAAATTTACCTAGCAAAAGGTTGCAAAATATTGAAACTGAAATTATTTTCTGTTTATATACACTAAAATCTACCAAAAAGTGATGGGCCATTAGTTTTAGCTGATCTTCCCTCCTA
>NW_024730107.1:0-26956 GCF_018991925.1 Homarus americanus | reverse complement strand
GGATATGGAGAAGGAAACCCGGGAGGGTAAATTCAAGACGAGTCATACTCGTGGTTTCGTCCCTAGATGGCGTTGCTCGTGGTGCTGGGTAGGTAGATCAAGACAATAGATGGCGTGGTTCGTAGTGCTGGGTAGGTAGATCATGACAATTGGTGGCGGGGTTCGTAACACCCCCCCTCCAAAGACCTCCGTAGTGCGGGCGCGAAGGAGGTGATCACCTGGTGCGTCTGGAGAGTAGCTGCTGCATTTCCACTGGAGCTCGGGATAAGGAGTCTGCAATCAGGTTGTCCACCCCCTTTATGTGCCGGACTTGTAGATTATAGGGCTGGGTGATGAGAGCCCAGCGGAGGATTCGCTGGTTGGAGGTCTTGTTGGTTTGGATGAACGTGAGTGGGTTATGGTCGGTGAAGACTAGGGTTGTTTGTGGGCAAGACTGGAGGTAACATTCAAACTTCTTTATTGCCAACACCAGAGCCAGGTCCTCCTTCTCTATGGTCGAGTAGTTGGTCTGATGTTTTTTTTCAACTTGGCGGAGTAATATGCCACAGGGTGAAGGACATCAGTGGTTGGGTCGGGTTGTAGGAGCACAGCCCCAACTCCGACACCGCTAGCGTCGATTTGCAGATGGAAGGGCAAGGTGTAGTCAGGGGGGTGGACTACAGGCTTGGAGGCAAGGAAGGCTTTGAGGCGGTGGAAAGACTGGTCGCACCTCTGGTTCCAGATGTAAGGGACCGCAGAACTGGTAAGGTCTGTGAGGGGTCCGGCCACGCTGGAGAAGTTACTGCAGAACCGACGGTAGTAGCCGCACATCCCCAGGAAGCGCATGAGTTCCTTCCTCGTCCTTGGAGTGGGGAAGGACAAGATGGCTTTAACGTTTGCGTCCTTGGGTCTCACCATACCATGCCCAACGATATGTCCCAGGTAAGTCACTGAGGCCCGACCAAAAGCAGATTTAGCCAGGTTTATGGTGAATCCAGTCTCTTGCAGTCGTGCAAACAGTATCTCCAAACGCACCAGATGTTCGTCCCAGCGTCCGACACCACCACCAGGTCATCCAGGTAGGCGAACGTCCCACCTAGGTCCTGAATTAGGAAGTTGATGGCCCTCTGGAATGTGGCCGGAGCATTAGAAAAGCCAAACGCCATAACCAAATATTGAAAAAGACCAAATGGAGTTATAAATGCCGAGATTATTTTTGCCCTATCCGTGAGTCCCACTTGATAATATCCTTTCAACAGGTCCACGGTACTGATAAATTTTGCACAGCCTATGCTGTCTATTATATCTTCAATCAAAGGTAAAGGGTAGGAGTCTGAGACAGTGACCTGGTTCACTTTACGATAATCGGTACAGAAACGAAAAGTGCCATCGGGTTTTGGAATGAGAAGGCAAGGTGAAGCCCAGGGGGAGGTACTAGGCTCAGCTAAGTTATGTTTTAACAAAAAATCTACCTCCTTTTTCATAATCTCTCTTTTTTGTGGATTTAGTCGATATGCTGATTGCCTAATGGGTTGTACATCATCTGAGATTAGCTTAATATCATGTTTAAGTATATTGCAAAACCCTGGGAGGTCTGATGTGACTTTAGGAAATGTTGATAATAACTTAGCGAGATCTTTTGCTTGAGATGGATTCAGAACAGAAAAATACTCATCCAAGTTGTTGAGTATGTGACTGTTAGCAGGGTTCTCTTTAGGTAGAGGGAAGTCTAAATTCTCCAATAGGTCCATGTCATCTGTCTCCGGCTCCGGCCCTGACAAAACCGTATGCAATACAGGTTGGCTTATAGCCTCTGGGATGTCTTCCTCTGACTGCCTGGAATGGTAAAGTTTCAGGAGATTAATGTGAACAAGTTGTGAATCTTTTCTGCGATCAGGAGTATGGACTTTATAGTTGAGGGGAGATAGTTTATTAGCGTTGATTTGAAAGTTTTGATGGAACCGTTCCAAGCAACCTTGGGACGGTGGGTGGTAAGCCGAAGATGTACAATGGTCCACACTGAGGTCTTTCATCACCTGTTTGAACAAAGATGGATCAGATTGTTGGGCTGTAATGAGCTCATCCTTACTAATGGTCTTATTGTACAGATCTTCTGTGGGTAGTAAGATATTGGAGGTGGTTTCAGATGAAGAGGGCCCATTTCGCACACTCTGTGACCGGGTGACAGCACAAGATGGGAAAAGATGAGGAATAGTTTCTTTAAGGTCAGTGGTGGAGTTGACAGGTAAGGGAGAGTCGACTGTCTTTATGTTAGGAACCACTAGATCTCCTACCAAGTCATTACCCAATAATAAATGAATGCCGCACACAGGCATTGGGTCTTTCCTTATGGCTATTTGCACTTCCCCAGTAATCAAGGGACATTGGAGGTGCACTTTAGCTAAAGGATAGGAAGAATGGGATGAGAGATCGAAATTAGAACACTCTCATTAGTAAATGCGGTAGATATATCAGGAATGACGTTAAACAGGAGGATAGATTGTGCTGCGCCCGTATCACGTAGTATACGAATAGGGAAAGAACGAGACCCCTCCATGATTGAAATTTTTCCCTCATAGGTGAATGAAGAGAAGAGATCCTGATGGGGCCTTTCCACATTGGTGTTTGCTATTGGTTTGGATTTGGGATCCAGGGAACTACTTTTAGCAATTCGACACTTTGGGTGTTTACAAGTCTGGATCGTATGGCCTGGGTTTTTACAGTAAGAACAAGTAAACTTGGTTGCATCAGGGGGGGTAAGTGTGGGACCTTTCGACCTACCACTCACGTCCCCAAGGTTATCATCACAGGAGGACCTAACATGCCGGAAAGTACCACGTTCCCTACGGCACAGTGACTCCATCAGCAAGGCGTACTCATCAGCCAGCTCAGCCGCACGTCCTAAATTAACCTCTCCACGATCCTCCACATGCTTCATGATGTGAAATGGTATCTTGCTCTTCCACTCCTCCAGGACTACCAAGTTTAACAAATCCTGAGGTGGCCATTAAGAAAACCTAGATAAATTCATTAATGGTCAAAAAGATAAGATAAGTGGATTACCCTAGAAAATATCATGGCAGTGGATAACCAGAAAGTCCCGGAAACTACCCAAGTTATACCTAGGGAAATTACACTTATGAATATTGTTCTTCTGATAAGATCCATAGATAAGGATAAGAGACTTGAAAGAGGAAGGGCGTATTACGGCATCTATATAAAGATCCGGCTTAACAACCCTGAGATACTTGAAAGAGGAAGGGCGTATTACGGCATTAATATAAAGATCCGGATTAACAACCCTGAGATACTTGAAAGAGGAAGGGCGTATTACGGCATTAATATAAAGATCCGGATTAACACCCCTGAGTTTGGTATGATTGACCCTGAATGAGATAATGAGAAGAACAATAATTGAGGCTTTATAATTATGGGGTCCTGGTAGAGCGGGGCGTCCCAAGATATCACTTCACCCTAAGCTAGTGACTATGGAACAGCCTACTCTGGAGCGAGGGTACGGCAATAAACAGATCCGGATTCTTCCCTACACTCGATAAGACTTACTACACGACTGCCACGTGTAATAACAGGTAAGCCTTATGACACTTGGAACCTAATATCCTACGGCTGTCACTCTACTGTACGATAATACCAATATATGCACACACATATGAAGATAACTTTAAACCACCGTAAAGCAATTGTGAACAGAAGTGACTCGGAGGAATAATTAACACTGAGTAACAAGGGAGGAAGGAATATGGTACTTAAGGTCGGGTCCTGTCACGGTCGCCATTTGTTACGAGTTGGGGATTTAGAATATAGTTATACGTCTACCCAGATCCCAACAGGTAACAAAAACAAAAAACAAAGACAATCGGACTATAAAAGGGTAGACAAAGGATGCGAGTTTTCGTTGTGTATAATAAAGTACCATAAATCCCTAAACAAAATATTCAGCTTATAAATTACCCTTAACCAAACTTAACCTAAACATTAACAGTATATACATATTAATACAACATAAACAATTTTGAAGCAAGTGGACGTGGGGGAGGCAATACAAGATACAAGTACTTAAGTGAGGAGCTGAGATGGCTGACAAGTAAGGCTGAGTATTGTAGAAGACGGTAGGTAGTCACTGCACCGTAGGTTTAGAGGATAGATGATCCTGTGGTCACTTCCCAGAGCCAAGTCCCCTCTCCTCGAATTGGAGCTGACAAAGAAGACTTTGAGGAGGTGACGCAACAACCAGGATATGGAGAAGGGAAACCCGGGAGTGGTAACTAAGACGAGTCATACTCGTGTTTCGTCCCTAGATGGCGTTGCTCGTGGTGCTGGGTAGGTAGATCAAGACAATAGATGGCGTGGTTCGTAGTGCTGGGTGGAGGGGTTCGTAACACCCTGCATAAACGATACGTGCATGACATTTTTAAGCTATAAGTGGGCTCAACACATCCTAATATTCTTAGGCTACTTGTATTCCACACACCACCTCTGAGTGTGAACAATAACAAACTTCCATTTCTAGACATCAAGATAGAAAGATCAAACAATACCTTAAACAATACCTTCACTACTTCCATTTACAGAAAACCTACGTACACAGAACACAAGCCTCACTATTGCCTTAACTTCAGACAACAGCAGATATAACAAGACTTAGTTCATACATTTATCAGTATTACTGGACGCTGACAGTAGCGTGAGGACACATTACTTTTTATTTACTATTTTTCCCGACCACGACGACTCTTTTCCCTTTAACATTAATGTTAAGAGTAGTGGTGGGTAGGTCCGGGAACAAGACCCGGAAACTTTTACCCAGAGGAAGCCGTAAATAAGTCACTATTGAGCGTCATGGCTTGTACTATACTGTATGTTATCGCTAACCATTAGCAACTGTGAGTTTGTCCCGATGTTTTCTGAAACAGTACAGCTTCATTCTTTGTACAGGTAAAAGAAAGTAATTAGATCAATACAATCAGAGAAATAATGAATAATATCATATAAAGTAAAAAATTCGAAGTGGGGTGACCATTAGCGTAAGTTGGGTGCCGCCTCCCTGAACTACCATCACACCTCAACTCTTACCACCGATATCTGCCATGAAAACTTCCCACGTGTTTTAAGACTACAGTTGCGTTATGTTGCATTAAACATACATTGTTTTATTCATTTGGTGACGTCGTTAATGTGTTATATTTATTAAAGATATGACGCAATACTAGGAAAGTCTGTGGAAGGTGTGCAGGGGGACGCCACAACAATTTAAGACACACCATTACACCGATATTGGTGTCCAGCCAAACTCCTAAACCTTAGCTGCTAACAAGTGCGCTGTTACGACCCAAGGGTAGACCGTTCCATACAAACAAATCACTTAAATCTTTCAAATATTTCAGTATTTATTATTATAGTCTTAATCCCAAGTTCTCCCAACAATGGTCAAGTTAACAGGTGAAAACCTAAACAAATCAATAAAAATATGAACATTTATTAACTTATTCCGACCACCACATTTGTACATAAAATAAAATAAATGACAATAATAATACGACAAGATGTTTGGAAGTCGCTGCGTAAGGACTGAAGGTCCAACAAGATCACACAAAATCAATATCAAGCAAAACAAATCTCAATAGTCAAATGCCAACTCCCAAAACACCAGGGAGAGGGCATACTACTTAACTTAAGACAACTGTGCCTAGACTGACTAGAGTGTACCAGTAGGTCACCGACATCACCTCTCTACCGCCAAATATTAACGTCCTATATCCTGATTGGCCAAAACGTAAACTTTATTTATATTACCGATTGACATTAGTTCCACTTATCTAACCTATATACAAACCTATTATAATAAAACAATACAATAAACATAATGCAATGTATTAAACAGAGATAATAATTAAATAAGGGCTCAGTTGATGCTGCCTAAGCCACCGAAACACCATCCGAAACTACTAATGGCTTTTGCTCGTAACATCCCCTCCCCCCCTTATCAAAAAGTTTATGAACAAAAGAAGAAAACTTTTATACATCAAGGTACAGGGTGTCTGCCAAAAGATTGTATTTCCCTCTAATATGTTTCACTTCAATATTGAAGAGCTGCAGTGCTAAAGCCCGCCTAAGTAACTTTGGATTTTTATATATCATCCTCTGTACAAATTGTAAAGGATTATGATCTATGTACAGTCTAGGGTTGCTCATTTTTTCACAATTTTTTAAAATTGTGGGTGGGGGTGTTTTTTCCCATTATTTTGTTACTCCTGAATTCATTGGTGCCAGAATTAATGAAATCCAACATGTTCTAGGGGTCACGAATCCAAATATAAAAAATGAATTTTTGCGAAAAAACGTCAAAACTCAAGCTTTTTCTCTAATAGATCAGCAATCGCGCTGCTTTTCACTACTTAACACTAATGGCTGGCTAGAGCAGCTATTCAGCTTTCCATTGACACCTAATTCGATTGCATGCACCTCTTATTTGACCTTCTAAGTCAGGTCAAAGGCTGTAGCCAACCTGCGTTAACGGAGTTATAAATTCACTAGGTTCACATTGGCAGCTTTAAAACCCTTCTTTGCAGTGTTTTGACACGTGTTGTGTTGTTGTTGGTAATGTGGTGTTATTTTATAATTTACTCAAATCTGCTATATAGTGTGGCAGTAAATTTATGGTTATCTATTTATGTTGTATTTTCTACAGGTGATTAAATTGCTCTTATGTGACCCTATTTTGTTTGCCTATTTTGTTTTATTACAAAACGTTTTTTTCTTACAGAGTTCATCTGTTTATATACATACAATCATGGAAGAGAGTGAGTCGCAGTCGGGGGAGAATGCTAAGGGGACTGTCAGGCCAACATCATCCACTACCCGTTCTGCCACTGAAATCTATCTAGTAGGCCAGCCAGCATCGTCAATTAGAGGCAGTAAACTCCCGACGATGGGTCAAGTCCTGAAGTTCTTCTTTCACACAGTGAATGAATCTGGTGACAGACAGGAGACGTTTAAAGAAACAGTGAGAAACGTACTCACGTTCTGGAATTTAGCTCGCATCAAGACTATCTCAGAGAGGGGGTGCCGGGAGAAGCTGACAAGGTTATGGGAGCACTGGAGAAGTCTACAAAAAAGTCGGGACAGGGCTGCAAAGGACAAGGTTGAAAACTTCAAGTCTCAACTTGACCTGTTGTGGGACATCGGAGCACCGGACGCCGTAGAGGACATCGAGAAGAACCGGCTGCTTACACCGGCCGACAAACAACAAGACATCGCCTTCTATCAAGACCAACGCGGAGAAAGAAAAGCGTTCATGAGTGGTAACGACAAGATTTTTGCCGCGAAGAAGAGAAAGCAGGAGGAACGAGTCGAGAAGCAAAGGTCGAAACAGGGAAGGTTCGCAGCCTGTGAACCAAGCAGCAGTGATTCGAGACCTCAAACCTCTGTGGTGGCTGACACCCCAACGGAAGTAGAAATGGAGAAAAAGGACACAGCGATACAACCTGGCAGGTACACATCAAAGCACCCTTATGTGACGGTTCAGCTTCCACGTCGCATTCTCCAAGAGCCAGCATTAAAGGAACTCGCTGACCGTCTTCGGATATCCAATAACGAAGTAAGTGTATCCTTAAATGTGTTTGGAATGTTTGAAATTTCTGTTAATTATTTGATAAGCACTTAAACAGTCGACATTTTCTACTGACACCCTTGCCTGCTTTTGCTCGCAGATAGTTTCGGTGGTCGCAGCAGTGCTGCGCTCTGCTAACCCGCCAGGCGATCTGTCTGAGTTCCGGATCTCGAGAGAGGCTGCGAGACGGGCGCGAGCTTCACACCGTCGTCAGGTAGCTGCCGCACAAAGGGAAGCCTTCACGCCTCCACCACATGCAGTGGTGCACTGGGATGGTAAGCTGGTTAAGGTGACAACACGTTTAGGTACTACATTAATATTTTGCCAAAGCCTAGACTATTGTAATATATTGTTAGAAATGTATCAAATCATTAACAAAAAGCTTGGAGAAAAAGGCAGCCTTGATAATTCTTCATTATCTGTCTGAATTTTTATATTTCTCTTATTTCAGAACGTCGTGGGAGAAGAAGAACACCGACAGGCCATCTTCATCTCAGGGCGCGGCCATGAGGAAGGGAAGCTGCTTGCTGTCTTGCCAGTGAAGGACGGCACTGGCCTGACCCAGGCACGCGCAACAGCTCGTGCTATCGAGGACTGGAGCTGCGCTTCAAACGTCAAGGCACTGTGCTTTGATACAACGTCGTCCAACACAGGGCGAGTCCAAGGTGTGGTTGTCCATCTGGAGGCGCTGCTGGAAAAACAGCTGTTGAGGCTTGGGTGCAGACACCACGTCATGGAACTGGTGGTGAGAGCCGCTGCCAGCAACATCTTCGGCAAAACATCGGCCCCTACGGACCCTCTCTTCCAGTGGAGTCAACTAGATCACTCTCAGTATCTCAGGCTGGACATTGCAAATCTACCAGAGTCTGACTGGCTCAGTCACCTCCGACACAGGACCGTTAGCTACCTGCTGACCGTCACAGAATGGGCCAGAGAGGATTACCGAGAAGCGGCAGAACTAACGCTCCTCGTCCTCGGTGTGAATCCTCCGCGCGGCACGCACTTTCTGCGTCCTGGCGCATGTCACCACGCTCGCTTGATGGCGAAGATCATATACTACCTCAAGATCTACATGTTTAGCCGCCAGCTAGAGCTCAGCAGTGACCTGTGCGTCAAGCTGCAGAGGATGGCGATCTTTGTGTCTCTGCTGTACACACCGGCGTGGCTGAAATCACCAGTAGCCGAGGATGCGCCTGTGAATGACCTGCAACTGCATCACGAACTCCTCCGCTACAGGGCCGTGGACTGTGAGGTGGCTGATGCGGCGCTGGCGGTCGCGAGCCGCCACCTGTGGTATCTAAGGCCACAGACCGTCGTTCTGTCGCTGTGCAGCGAGAAGTTGAGTGCGGCAGAGAAAAAGGAGATGGCGACCAAATTGAGCTGCCTAGAAGAAACGAACGACTACGCCAACGACAACTTGGTCATCCAACAGACTACACGGCTTTCCGACCTGATAGATGAACGTTCATGGATGATCTTCAAGGAGCATCATGTGTGCGGCACAGCATGGCTGATGTCACCGGTGGAAGACTGGGAGAAAAACGAAGAGTTCATGAAGCTGAAAGATTTCTCCAGAAGCCTGAAGTTAACCAATGACGTGGCCGAAAGGGGAATAAAGCTTATGCAGGACTTCATTGGTTCAGTCACGAAGGATGAGCAGCAGCTGCAGGATGTCATGCAACTTGTGGAAAAGCACAGGAAGCAGATGAGTGGCTTCAGCAAGTCTGCTCTGATGCAACTGTGAGAGTTGAATAGAGGGGGGATTGAACTTTCAAATTGCATCTCCTCCTAGAGTTATTGACCTATTTCAATGATGTTTGTTTTTTTAAGAGGGAAATATATCATGGAAAAGACTGTGACGGCAAAATATTGATATGTGTTTTCGAATAAATGGAAAAGTCAAAACTATGAATATTTTGGAATCTGGTTCCCTTAACGCAGGTAAAGCCTTTGACCTAAACTAGAAGGTCAACTAAGAGGTGCATGCAATCGAATTAGGTGTCAATGGAAAGCTGAATAGCTGCTCTAGCCAGCCATTAGGGTTAAGTAGTGAAAAGCAGCGCGATTGCTGATCTATAAGAGAAAAAGCTTGAGTTTTGACGTTTTTTCGCAAAAATTCATTTTTTATATTTAGATTCGCGACCCCTAGAACATGTTGGATTTCATTGATTCTGGCACCAATGAATTTAGGAGTAACGAAATAATGGGAAAAAAAAACCCACCCACAATTTTCTAGAATTGGGAAAAATGAGCAACCCTACTGTACACCTCTACAGTATATGGTGAACCCTCAACATACTATGCAAACTTTTCTAAAGACAACGAAAGCCCCAAAGTCTCCTTTTCTATCGTGGCATAACCACACTGATGCGGTTTTAGTTTCACACTGGAAGCAAACTGGGTGTAGTATACCTTTTCCAAACTGTAGCAACACAGCACCCAGACCCACATCATAGGCATCAACTTGAATCACAAAAGCCTTTCAAAATCTGGCACTTTTAACACTGAACTGGAGGTTAATAGATGCATAAGGGTTTCAAATGTAGCCTGACATGCTTTTGTCCACAAATATCTCCTTTCTGGGCTGACTAAGTCTGTCAACACTTACGCAAAGTTCTTGCTAAGCCTTCGATAGAATCCTGCCATACCAAGGAACCTACACAGAGCCTTTCGATCTGCAGGAGGCGTGAATCGCTGTGGAGGCTCTATCTTTACATTGACTGGAGCCCCCCTCCCTTGACCCACCACATGGCCAAGGTAGGCGAGGGTTGCATGGCCAAACTCACTTTTAGCTAGGTTGACAGTGAAGTTGTACTCCAAAAGGCAGGCAAAAAGGACACAAAGTAGCTCCGTGTGCTCCTCCCAAGTAACTGCTGTCACTAGCAGGTCATCCAGGTAGGCACAGACACCAGGAAGCCAAGACTTCACCACATTCATGACCCTCTGGAATGTCCTAGAGGCACTGCAAAGCCCAATGGGGAGGGCTTTGTACTGCCAAAGCCCATAAGGAGTGACAAAGGCAGTAATTCTCTTGGATTCCTCCATCAGATTCAATTGAGAGTACCTCTTCATCAGGTCGAGCTTCAGGGGGATCGGTGGTTGAAGCGGTACCGTTCTTGCCTCGCAAGCGAGATGTCACAGGTTCGATTCCCGGGCCGGTGGAAGTTGTTTGGACTTACTTCCTAGCCCCCATTAATCCCTGTTCACCTCGCCGTAAAGTAGGTACCTGTTGTTAGTCGAAAGTTGCGAATTCGTATTCAGGGACAAGTTGTTGGAGCTTCCAATAACTTGATGACATAAACCACTGACTCTTCAGGCTTCTACGCCCTTGACTCTTCAGGTTTCTACGCCCTTAACTCATGAGACATAAAGGCAAGCATGAACTTAGCATGCTTCCTTGTTGGGCGCTGTACACGCTTCTGCGCTTCACCTTACACAATGATGTAGGGGAGTGCCCAATAAAAAAATAAAAAAAAAATAAAAAAAATTATGGAGATGAGCGTGAAACACAGTGAAAAACAGTGACGCTTTACATAACGTATCCGAGTGTTGTACTATATCCCGTATTGAGATGATTGTAATTGAGTGCTTCTCATTCTGTCGCTCAGAGGAGGTGCAGAATTATTCCAATAACCGATATTGAGTTATTGTTGACTTAGTACCATACGGTTCGTTGGTGATATCCCTGTTAGCGACAAGTGAGGGCGGTCAGGAAAGCGTCTTGTCAGCATCCTTCCCCTGTGCTAAATCGTTTACAGTGTTGCAGACATTCTCAACATCTTTCGGGGTTTACTAGCACAAAGGCCTTTCACAAGTGTCTGGATGGCTGTTGTGGTTTCACGATCATTGATTGCAGTACTTCCGGTGTCATCTGACTGTCCTCCATATATACAGGATTGCAGTAAGTTTGGCACACAGAAGAGGTGACATCGTATCAGCGGGCAGAGGACCTGATTCGTCTTACTCAGCAGCGTCTGATCATACTGTGGAGGTATTCCCCTGTCGTGAAGTGAACTCACCCGACGTTTGTCATTGCAGCCCGTCTACTTGTTGCTAGGCAACCTGACATACGCAACACAGCAGCGCGGGCAGAGGGACGATTGAAGAATTCACCCCACACCACCCACCCCACCAGAGACAGCAGCTGGATGGATTGCGTTTTCTATACAGACGCCATAACTCTTGTATTAGGTATTTCAAAAGTAACATATTTTATACACACATTTACATGTTCGAGACATAACTCCACATTGATAGGTCATCGGATAGGTTATGTCATTGCTGTAAGTGTCTTTCGTATATTACTGTATACTGACGTAATATAATTTACAGTAGTTATTTCTTACCTGTTCAATTAATGATACTTTAATGATACTTTAATTATTTTAACTATAATATTTATCATTTCCTGTACATGAGAGGCAAGTATTTTGGTCTTACTGTTAATCATTGTCTGACCCAAATGAAACTTAATGGACAAATTTTCAAAGTTTTCAAAGTTGTGGTCTGAAGACCTTACTGACCTGGCAGAACTTTTTGCTGACGAATCACAAATAAAGGATAAACGTCAAGTATCTACTACAGAGGTTAAGTTAGGATTTAAGCCGGAAACACAGTTAGACGTTTCGATAGAGAGTAGTGAGCAGTTGAATGAGGATTCATTTGACGATTTAAACCGTCGTACCTTAGGGTCGGGGAATCAATATAGTACCTCGCCTGGACATTCACAGGTAGTTTCTAATCCTGTTCTGGGTGGCAGTGTATCGGTTGATTTATCATTACTCCGCCCCTTAACTGAGCCTTCTGTTAGGAGTAAACGTACTGGCTTGTAAACTTCTAACGCTAACATGGCTTATTCTAACACTTTACGCAATGATGCTACCACGTCAACTAACCCAGATAATGTGTTTCATATGATGCCACGTGCCGACCACGTACGTGATTATACGAGTCAAGTTGAATATTGTGTTACACACTTCATCCGTGCGTATGAGCACACTATGCGCGAGGTCAAAATTACCAATGATCATGATAAAAAGGCGTTTGTGCATTCTCACATTCCACAGGGATCGTTTGCTAGCAATCACTTAAATGCGTATGGCCTAACGGCCCCTGACTATGAGAAGTTTAAGCACACCCTAATTGGAATTTTTGAGTGCGGGTCCCATTTGGGCCATCTGCAGTGGGTATTCAGATGGCTGGATCGTTGTGCTCCGGTGGTTCACGCAGAATCACCTATGGTGGCTGTTGACATTGCCTGGGAAGTGCGTCAAGACATGGAGGCGAGCTTCCGGAATTCGGGATGGTACTACTCTGATGGAAAAATGTCATCGACAAATGTGGAAACACTAATCGAGTTGATTAGTTTCCTATTAGTGGTTCGTCGTCCTATCTAGGGCTGGGCACAGGAAGTGCAGTTTGTCCCGCCTACTGATATGGTGGATTACGCAATCAAACTTTCTCCAAAGGTGACGGGACCTCTGATGGCGCATTCTTCCCAGGCTTCAGCACCTCCCCAGAAAGCGCAAATGACACCGCTGGCTCCCATTGCACCTCAACACCGGACTTTCAAGCAACGTCAATCTCTGAGATGTACCCACTGTAATAAATGGGGCCATTTGATCGATGATTGTTTTCAGCTCCAGGGCGGTGGTGTTAAAATACCCGAGACCACAGGTGCTAAGCAGACGCCAAGGTCATACACGGATGCGGTTAAGACTACGCCTCCACCTAGCCAGAAATCACGATCGTGGTGTGCACTCCATCGGTCGGCATCTCACAACACAGATGAGTGCAACTTAGTGTTGAAGGTTAGGAATTTGGACTCTAGTGTACCCCAGGTAACGCAGAAGCGTAAAGCGCATTGTTACCAGGACAAGAAGTTGGGGGAAGACCAGCGCCTGTCACAACACGAGGAAGGGTAGGTACAGTACATTGGTGCCTGCTTCCCACAATACTTCTGTAGCAGCCTCCTTAGTAGCGGCGCTCAGTAAAGTGGAAGTGTTACCCCTGCTGGTGAGAGTGGATAATATAAGATTGGCTCTTGATATTGATACGGGTGCATGCACAAATGTTTTGTCCTTGGCATCCTATCAGGAGTTACAACGTAGATTCCTTCACCGTGATTTCCAGTGGAGACCAACTGACTCCGATCTCGAAGGAGAATCTGGCGCGCAGCTGAGTATTGACGGAATGGTGACGTTACCACTTAGATTTACAAGACGTGGTACTCCCTTCTATGCTGACTTTTATGTGGTCCAGCACTTTCATTTGCCAGATGACGGATTAATTGTTCTCCCAACGCTCAGAACGAATAAGATAGATGTTCGTTCACGTAATAATACTATTACGTTTAAAGGTGTTTCCTACAACGTTATGCGTCATTCTGCACCTTTGCATACAGCAAGGTCGAAAGTGTTGTCGTGCTAGTCGAAGTTAAGCACGATACGACCTGGTGGTTTGACAGACGTACTAGTTCTGAATAGAACAGGCGTTCAAAGAATATTGAAGAAAGGATGTTATTTGTGTGATTTTCTGGTATATCACAACAATGTCAAATTACAGCGTACGCAATTCCCAATTGGTAGTATTGTACCTCAATCCCACCGCTGCCACCTTAATGAACCGGATGGTTAATTCAAAGTTAACCAGGTTGGTACATTTATATTATATTGGGTTTCGTTACTAAAGCCCAATATAATATAAATGTACCAACCGGGTTAACTTTAAATTAACCAGTCGGTTCACTGTCGCTTGGTTCGATGAGTTCGGTTTGAAGCCAATATTCCAGTTCCTCCCTCAGAATCTTCCTCTTGACATCTTCAACTTGTAGCTGTGAAAGATGAAAAACTTTAGAAGAAGGGTCATCTAAAATCTGTGAATTGTATAGATTAACTGGAACCTCCACCAGGAAATCTTGCTCTTGTTCCTGTGGTTCCTGGGTCTCCATAACACACACAATCGCTTCCCTGGAGCAGTAGAGTTCCGCCTATTCACATGCCAGTCTTCCCCAGTAGGTACTGAGGGTGGTCTAAATTTCCTCATCAGAGGCCAGAGTCCGAATAGTAACAAACAGACAAGTCATCAGCTTCCTCCTTGCTTACAGTACTGTTACTCAGCTCTAACAACTATGGATCACTTACCTGATCAGAAATTAATCCTTTCCTATTTATGGGTACTTGTTCTATAAGGTTTACATCACTATTCAAAGTTAAATCAACACTAGATGAGAGCGAGTTGTCAAATACCTCACCAGTGACTGCAGGGGGATTATCGCCACTGACTTCCGTCAAATACGACTCACTGTCATCAACAGAATTGTCTTGCGACACATATAGGTTCATAATAGCAAAGTCATTTACATCACAAACTGCACCACTTGTGTCACCTACATTAGGAACAAGGTCAACACGAGTATTCTGCTCTTCTCTAAGCGACATACAGTACTTCTGGTAACAACACAGGCAAGGTACTGATCTTCAAGCAATTTAGTGTTATTGACCACCTTAGGAGTCGTGGTCATAATCCGGGACAACACGAGTACCAGCAATGTCATTAGCTAGCAAAACGATAACACCACTGAGAAACCATTTCGCTCCTCAAGAACATCCTACTTAAAGAAACAGTGACTAAACGACCCACACCTTTCAATAACACATGCTCACCAGTATAGTCACTTTCCACACAGGGAAAAGCACCTTTCAACACAATACTATGGTTAGCAGTAGTGTCTCGAAAAATCCGAACAGGGTACCGAACATCACTGGACTCATCCCTTGAGACAGTCCAATCAAACATAAAGGGCTCAAGTAAATCTTCCTTTGAGTAAAAACTAACTGATTTAGGGTCTAGCTTCTCCATCTGCACGGATATTATTGTTCCGAGCCACTACGGACATTTACCTTACTTGAGGCAAATGCCTTTGCATCTTCAAACTTTTCCTGCTTACCACCCTTGTCCCTAGTTAAATGACTTTGAAAACTAAAATTCTTATGAGTCAACACTTAACTGTCTGCCCGAGCTGCTGCTCGTTGCACTTCTGTAACATCTCTCTCTCTCTTCCAAATATAACTGAATGTCTCGTAGCAGGGCTCTTAAATTGCTCTAAAATGATCAACTCAATCAACTCTACATAGGAGTTTACTCCACAGTTTTTATCCATCTTACAAAGACGGTGCATAAATTCAATATATGACTGTGACTCTAGTTTCCTTTCATTCCTAAATTTCACTCTGCAGTGTTCCAGAATTAACTTATAAACCTTCAAAATAGCCTCATTAACCTCTTCATAATTTTCACATTTTTCAGCCGATGAAGACTAAAGGACTGACCTTGCTGCACTTTTAAACACGGTTTGAATCATTGCCGGACACCTGCTCCAGCTACTACCGCGGCTGCCACGTCATCGCCACTTCCTCCATGCCCTCTCCACAGTCCGTGCCAGGGCGTCTCTCCTGTGTAGCAATACATCGCCGGCCGGCGCCAATTGAGGAAGCTGCCTTAACCTCCCACTGAGAGCAGATCACTGGTTTACGGAACCGTCCACCTGGCCACCGCCTTAGGAAATATTTCTGTTCATTGTTTGACTCCCGTTAATTGTTTGACTCCCTTAATTGTTGACTCCATTAATTGTTTGACTCCCGTAATTGTTTGACTCCCTTAATTGTTGACTCCATTAACTGTTTAACCCTGTTAATTGTTTGACTCCCGTTAATCGTTTGACTCCCTTAATTGTTGACTCCATTAATTGTTTGACTCCCGTAATTGTTTGACTCCCTTAATTGTTGACTCCATTAACTGTTTGACCCTGTTAATTGTTTGACTCCCGTTAATTGTTTGACTCCCTTAATTGTTGACTCCATTAATTGTTTGACTCCCGTAATTGTTTGACTCCCGTAATTGTTTGATTCTCTTAATTGTTTGACTCCTTTAATTGTTTGACTCCCATAATTGTTATTAGAAATTTGTGTGAGTGGTGTCAGAGTTTTGTGTTATTTTCATAGTAAAGAGAAGTCAATCTCGAACAGTTGTTTGTTATCCCTCAGAAAACCATGGTTCTTGACTTTCCTTTTATAAGATCCTAATTAGGCTGGCAAGGGATTCATATCCCTAAGTCCCAGGCCTTTACAAAGGGTCAAGACGTACCTGGCGCTCCTCTGGGAGCAGCCAGGTCAACTGTTAAGTTGGCTCATAGCAACTCCCTCCCCTGAACCCCTCCTCCCCACCGGAATATCAACAAGTTCTCACCAGAAGTTACAATTTCATTTAGGAAAGGAATGGAACCAGTGTTGAACAGAGATGAACAGTGGTGAACAGTGCTTAAATCAGTGAGAACAACTCAACAGTAACTGTTGAGTCATACCCAAGTTAACCTTCACACAGTGAGGTCCCAGGTACCCAGTGAGATCCAACAACAACTAGCGCTGTGTTAATCCTTCCATAATAGGAAGGCCTGGGACCACACCTCACTCATTTAACGCAATCTGTGAGGGAATTACTACACCACGTGAGGTCCCTCATAAACCATCTGTGAGGGAATCACTACACCACGTGATGCCCCTCATAACACCATCTGTGAAGGAGTTACTACACCACGTGAGGCCCCTCATAACACCATCTGTGAGGGAATTTCTAAATCACGTGATGCCCCTCGAACACCATCTGTGAGGGAATTACTACACCACGTGAGGTCCCTCCTAACACCATCTGGGAGGGAGTTACTACACTACGTGTTTGCTGTTCAACACCTACATTAATCTGCATGTTCACTGTATGTTCCTTTATCTTTCTCTAATGAAGGCCTTTGTTAAACCACCCTATGTATGAAATAAGACATTTATGTCCAATGTATATTTTAAGCCTTCGGGCTGCAGAACTTTTTCAATAATCCGTTTATTATTATTATTATTACACAAACACACACACACACACACGAATAAGGACGCTCTCTGTTATTCTTCAAGCTAAAATCTGTTTGTAATTCTCCGGATTTATTGTAATGTTGAATACTTCATTCGGCAGTAAATAGTGTTCCAAAAATCTGATGTTAACCTCTGACAGACTATCACGTTCTCATATAATAATGTTAACAAAAAGCGCTCCTATATCCTAATGTTAACACTTAATTATTATTGTACATAAGCGTCATAATTTTTATTGAATCAATTATTTTTATGACGAGTGTTGCTTAAAGGTGAGTAGAGGGTACCTGATAACCACTGAATAATAATAATAATGATGATGATGATTGTAATGATAAAAGGGATCACCTGGAGAATTGTCACCCCAGAGTTTGGCAGGGTGACAATTCTTCAGGTGGGATATCCTGGGGTGACGATTCTTCAGGTGGCAACACCTTGGGTGACAATTCTTCAGGTGGGGTCAGATCTCTGATTTGCTAAGTTCGGTCAGGTTGTTTTAAGATTGTGTGACTTTCCTAGATGACGGATGGAACCCTTCCCGAACTTGTTTTTTTTTTTAAATGAAGAATTTTTTTTTTAGATTTGGAAGCATATATATATATATATATATATATATATATATATATATATATATATTTATATATATATATATATATATATATATATATATATATATATATATATATATATATATATATATATATATATATATATATATATATATATATATATATATATATATATATATATATACTTTTTTTTTGAGAGTGTGAGTCCTGTTTTTTTAATCTTAGATTTTTTTTTGGGGGGGGCGGGTGGAATTTATTGTATTTTGGAACACGGTGTATATTATTCTTTTTTTTTCTTTAAACTTTTCACAATAAAGATGCATAACACAAAGGAATATATTTATGTTATCCTAATTATACAAATTGTATTCACTGTGGGCTGGGGTGACGATTCTTCAGATGGCGCAGACTGGGGTGACAATTCTTCAGGTGGGATATCCTAAGGTGACGATTCTTCAGGTGGACATTCTGGGGTGACGATTCTTCAGGTGATCCGATAAAAGGTCGTTTCTTCCAAAGTTTAATAGCTTTAGAATAGTGATAACATTTGTTACTCATTATCTGCGTCAATTTGAGTCATTAACGGAGGCAGGCAGTGCAGCGTGAGGCTATGACCAAGATCGAATACCTCTTCAGTGACAACAAACATTCGTATGTGATGGCATGATAGAGTTACACATAAGGTTAAATAGCATGGTGATTTGGTCAGACAGCACGTCCTCTCCTACGTGATGGACGTCTGTACACCTGAGGTGTTCACCGGTGTACACTGAGCTGTCCACCAGCCCTCGACGGTACAGTTCTTCACACTCACTGATCCCCGCCAGGTTGAGCGGCACACCAGTGTCCCACCACCACACTCCACCACCTGTCACTCTAGGGACCAAATAGTCTCTGCTGGTCCTGGTAGTTTGTGGTCTCACAGTGTTGGGCGTGGGACCCTGGGGGTCGGGGGAGTGTTGTTTTAGAGACCCAGTGATGGGTGTTGGAAAGGTGTAGGAGACGTGGGGCGTGGCAGGAGAAAGATGGTGGTCTTTATACTGACGGAGATAATACTGGAACAGCATCTCGCTCCAGTCGAAGGTGGCATCCCCTAAGATTGACGCCTTGTTGTAGATTGTTCCAGTACGACTGTGCTCCCTATAGCGACCCTGAGACACCACCAGCACCCGCGTCCTCTCAGCGATCTGAAATCAAAATAATTTTCTCGGAACTTTGTGTCTGTGGTTACCGTGGCGGGGTATCAATACACTGAGTTGGCCTTCCAGCAATTCCTTAGTTGAACTCCCAAAAAGCCAGTGTGTGACTAATCCAGTGTGAGGCATCAGTAGTTTTACCACCTTATCCTGAATGATTTGCCGTTAAAAAAAAACAAGTTTATAGTTATTAAGAAGAAATTCATAAATACCCGACTGGTTAACTGATAATTACCAGAAGAAAGGTAGAGATGTATAGTACAGAACTAGTTGTGTTTCAACCTGTTATAATTTCATGTCTAAAACGAGAGACATACAAATGATTAAAATGAAAAGATTGAGAAATATGAATGGATGAAAAGGTGACGTAGTGAAATGGTTAATTCAAGTTCGAGTAAAAGTGAATTGAAGGAAAAGACATTAGCAAGATAACGGAGAGGATGAGGAGGTGAGGGAGCGACCACAAGGACTTACTGACCTGGTGTAGGAGAGGGACGACCTGTTGATGCATCTCTCTCACGACCTCCAGCACGTCGGAGGTGTAACTCCTCCTCATCATCATAAGTTGCATCATCCACGAGGTGTAGCCTGAGGAAGTGGACGAGTATAATACACCCTGTCTCTCATCTGTCTTTCTCTAAATATCCATCAATCTGTGTTATACCTGGTGTTGCCTGAGGACAGATGTACTACACTGACTCTAATAATAATAATAATAATAATTAACAGTTTATTGAAAGAACTTGGCAGCCAGAAGGCTCTCTATATCTATGGGTGCAGCCCCGAGGAACAAGTTTCCTATACACTTCATCCCTATAAGAGTACCTTCAGGCAGGGTCAACCTTATGGTGGGTGTGACACAATCTGCCGGCACTGAGATGTTACAATGGTAAGATAAGTATAATGATAAACAAACCATGTTGCTATACAATTGTACACATATGACAGAAAAAAGTCTCCTTTCATTATATACATACTATATACAGAAAAATTAAGTGCATTAAGTCGATTTTCATATACTTTATTTTCGATAAGCTTGGGCGCGATCAGTAAATTACGTTAGATTATATTAGGTTTTGTTTAACATCAATAAACGGGAGTGAATTCAGTTTTTATTCTCACGCTAAATATGTACAGTACATTATTGTACAGTACACAAGACAATAAATATCTATCATGATTTTACTTAGTGTGTAAATATTTTTCATGTTTAAAACAGAATACGGGGCCAATATTATCACACATGCTTATTCAGACAGCAACTGAAACTACGCCAGACGAGCGCTCGCCCGCCCCCTACCTGCAGGTCTTACAAAAGAGTCTACCTTATAATATCATGGTCTTAAATTCTACCCCAGACGAAGGTTCGCCCACTAACTGCTTGCAGTGGAGGTGTTGTGGGGATGTTGTCTTACCTATTATAAGGATGTGAGGGAGGGAGTCCTCCCCCCTGGCCCACCGACTTAGTTGTCTCAGTTCCTTAGTCTCCTGAATCTTAGACGGCGTTGGTTCCATGAACATCCTGAAACTGTGACCCAATTACTGACGGCTGTGGCTTTGACACCAACACCAACAACGGTGATAACAACAACAGCGCTTACTACAGAAGAGATAACAACAGCATCAAGTTGAGAAATAACAGTGAAATAATCTCAATAAGTCGGCGACAGTCAGGCAGGGAATAGAGTGACAGTAGGTAACGGTAACAGCTACCACTCGTACAGCTAAGAGTATCAACAATGACTTATTCTTAGACCAACTGCAGGAAGTAGCTAACAGTAGACAGTAGAGAACAGCAGCAAAAGCAGTGCTAACAGTACAGCTGTGAGTCATGAGGGTCATGCACTAAAAAACAGGGAGTAAAAAACATAATAGTGACAATATTTATACATAATTTAAAATCACAAAAGATGTTAAGTAGGACAAACCCAACACATAAGAAAACTTATGTAAATAATGATTATAAACAGCGTAAACATCATATTTAAGAAACATTTCTCAGTAACCATTAGAACATCTCAAATAGAAATGTAACATCACATATATCATTCATATTGCAAAATTAACCATTAAAACATTCCCAGCATGATATTAACATCACTGAGTAAACATGAGGCACCATCTCAACATCAGTAAACACTCCCGTCACACCTGAAGGAGACACGGAGGCGCGGGTGTACAGGTGTGGCGGCCTCCATGTCGGTGTGTAGCTTAAAGGTGGTCCTCCTCATCTCCTCGTAGCTCATGGTTGTGTTCTGCGTCCACCGGGGATGACAACTATGAGTTTTTTTTATCTTTATTAATAAATATATTTCTATGTCAGAGAGAGAAAGAGAAAGAGAGAGTTGTATATTAACAGTCAGAGAATATTCAGAAGTATCAGTGACTCACCAGAAGGTGGATCAGGTACCGATATTCACTGTCGGTTCTCTGAAGAAACTCATAAAATAAAGCCCTGATTTTTGAGTCGCCCAGAAAAGAGATCCAAAAGGAATTGTTGTTCTTGAGTCTGTGGGCGAAGCAGGCGGTGACGGAGGGTATGTGGTCAAAGGGCACTATGGCACAGGGCACGTAGGGCAACACTCCGCCGTTGGCATCAATCCTACTGTTGAGGCGGAGGATGGGTGTTTGACCTTCCTTCTTGTGGTCATCCTCTTGACTCTAGTTAGTGTGGAGTTGGAAGGTTAAGAGTGTAGGAAGCAGCGCCGCCAGACTGCGGTAATCCTCAGTGGAAGCTCCTGACGACGACGACCTCTTCTGCACCAGGTGTCTCACCCCTTTGACAGCCGCTGACAGGTGAGCAGCGAAAAGTGTTTCTTCATCTGGCACCCCAGTGATGGTGAAGAGGGAGCGACACCTATTTACTGACACACCTGTCTGGCCTGTTTCTCCACGGTAAACAAGTGGTCGTCTCCTCTGCTCACCAGCCTCATCACTATATATGTCACCATCTTTGTCACTCTCCTTAACATTATCCTCTTGGTAAACGCTCACCAACAAAACGAAAATTATCACTGACGCTGTAACACTTGTTTTATTACAACACTTTTGTATAAGATTTGTTCGTAGCACAAAGACCATCTTCCTCGAGCAGGGGTTAACCATTTAAAGGGCAGTGTCGTACTTAAGTATTCAATTCAATTTCAATTGTTTATTCCTTGATAGAGGAAGCGGGATCCTAGTGCTGTCACTAGGTACCCCTGTACAATGACACCAGAATCATCTGGCAAGTGTGAAAAGTATATACAGTATAAATATTATAAAGGGGCTTACTAAAGCCTATGGAAGGAAGGATGTTCCTTTAACACATAATTAATATTATTTACAAAATATCTGGCCAGTATTGGGAGGATCATCGTGTCTCCGTCAGGGGGTCGTGGAGTGGTGGTCCAGCAGGCGTCACGGAAGCATTGTGTGTGGGGACATCTTAGGAGGTAGTGGATAAGGGTGCGGCTGTCGGGTCTTCTGCATAACGCACAAGAGCGTTGCTCAGGGGATGTGGGGATACCAATCTCCCAAGCAAAGTCATACCCGATGATGATACGGGCAGCAATCACGTCCCCCTTCCGCGACCCTTTCCCGTAGACGTACGAGAAGTCAGGAAGTTTACGGAGGACATCGTACCATGTGGGCGGGGAGTCCAGGGGGATGGCTGCTTCCCGAGCTTCTCTCTGTTTGCGGCGGATTTGGGTCCTAATCTGTAAGAGTGTTCGAGGAACAACGTAGTCAGGTGTGGCCTTGTTGCAGCCAGTCTTGGCAAGGTCATCTGCTGCCTCATTCCCCAAGATACCGACATGACTAGGTATCCATAGGAATGTCACAGGACGGCCTTCATCCTGAAGTGTGGATGTTAACCCTCGTATTCGGAGGATGAGGTCCTTATTTTCCCCAGATCCAAATGCGATCCCGTCGAGAGCAGACCTGGAATCGCAGCAGACAAGCAAGGGGCAGAAACCATCTGCTTCTTCCTCAGCGAGAAGGGCAGCAAGGAGGGCTATTAGTTCAGCCTGAGTGGAGGATGCCCCGTCAGAAACTCTGAGAGACAGTTTGATAGGCTCAGGGGCATGAGGACGGGAGATGTAGACACCAGCCCCGGCCCTACCTGTAGCGGGGTCAACAGAACCATCAGTGTAGAGGACGACCCTACCTGGGGACCAGTGAGCGATCCTGGAGAGGTGGTATTTGCAGAGAATAACAGGGTTCACCTGGGATTTCGGGAGCGGTCCACCGAGGGCAATCACTTCAGGTTGAAAATCCAGCCAGGGAGAAGGAGACGAACCAACAGCAGGGGTGACAACAATATCAGGCAGGAGGTCGTGTTCCTGAAGGGCTCGGATGAGTGACCCTCGCCACTGTCTTCTAGATGGAGGTCGGTCTCGGACAGCAGTAGTCAAGTTGGTTTGGACATAGTTGCCCCTAGGATCCCGTAGAATGGAAACGGCAGTTTTTAGGTAAAACTCCTGGACACGATCCTGTAAGGGGGAAAGACCAAGTTCGGTATATAGAGAAGTAGAGCGTGTCCACTGAGGAGCCCCAAGGATGATACGAGCAGCTTTCCTCTGGATAACTTCGAGACGGTTGACAGCAGTCCGACTAATGTTGACGAGGGCAGGGGCGGCGTAGTCGACACAGGAACGGACAAAAGACTTGTACATGGTGAGAAGTACAGGGATGCTGGCACCAAGGGAACCCCTGCACATGGTAGAGAGGGGAGCGAGACGCCGAAAACATATGTCTCGAAGATAGCGGACTTCAGGGATCTGACAACGTGTGCGAGTTACATACACACCCAGGTATTTTGTCTCATTAACCCAGTCCAAGGGCGTTCCTGATAAGAAAAGGGGTGGAGGTACAACACGACCGTGCCACATGGCTTTTGTTTTCGCAGTTGAAAGAAGGAAACCAAGTGAATCACACTCTGGAGACCAGATCAAGGGCTTCCTGCATGCTGAGGTAGTCAGGGGCTTGGAGGAGGACATCGTCGGCATATCCTGAGTGGACAACTTCTGTCGGCCACGGGAGTGATGCAATGGAGTGCATGAGAGTGTTAAACAAGGTGGGACTCAGGACTCCACCTTGAGGGGTGCCGAGGTTCATTTCTTGAACAGGAGACATAGAGCCTTCAACGCGAACCCGGGCCTGACGTCCAGTGAGGTAAGAGGCGATCCATTGTAGAAGTCTCCCTTTAACCCCTAACCGTGCAAGTTCAGCTAAAATGAGGGCAGGCTGAGCCGTATCAAAGGCTCCCTTGATATCAAGGAAGACGGAGACGCGGGCAGTCTGATTGCAATAAAAGGAAGCAATGGAGTGTGCTGTGCTGCGATGTTGAATGAAACCATTGAGGGAGTTGTGGAAGCCGCCTATGGTGTGAAGAAGGCGACGATGGAGTATCCTCTCCATCATCTTGCAAACACAGGAGGTAAGACTAATGGGTCGATATTTCCCAGGATCTCCCGGCTTAGGGATGGGGATAACAGTGGCATTTTTCCAGTTGGACAGGAGAACCACATGTTCATAAGACATATTGTAGAGAGCAAGCAAGGGGCCGTTAGGAATATTAGTACAGGCGTTGAGGACGGAGTAGGTTATCTGATCATCCCCAGGAGAGGTGTCTTTTCTAGAGCGACGAGCACTGTCAAGCTCGAACTGTGTGATGGGATGATCAGTGGGGGCAGGGGAGGTAAGAGCAGCACGAACAACAGGCTCAGACGCATCAATGCGAGCCTGCACTGCCTCCTGCATTGGATCTGGAAGTGCCTCAGGGGAGGAAGCTCGTGCCCAGTCCTCCATTAAAGAGCAGGCAAGGGAGGCGGGGTCAGGGTGGGGAGGAGGCCTCCGTCGAGTACCCCGTATAGCATTAATCCGATTCCATACATAAGAGGGTGACGACTGGAACGATGGAGATCCCGTGAAGGATAGCCAGTCCGCCTCACGTATCCGACGGCGCTCCTGAGTTGCAAAGGAGCACCAATTTTTGAAGTCTTCCCAGTCCTCTGGAGACCGAGACCTCCGTATGGCAGAGTGGAGATCACGGGTTACCTGCCGGAGATGTCTCATGGCAGGGATACGATACCAGTAGCTGGTGGCACTTCTGGGGTGACGGGGAGGGCGTGGAGGGGTAGCGCGATTGACAGAGTCATACACGGCATCAACAAAATCAGCGCTGTAAGAGTCAAGGGACTGAGGGACAACATAGGAATCCGCCCAGGTAGAAAGGTATTGGGTAAAGGAAGGAACAGCATCTTGTGTGAGACGAAGGCGAGGGGATCGATAAGGAGCTGATGTCGGGGCAGAGAAGGAGAGCCTGAGATGGGTAGTAACGGCAAGATGGTCACTATACAGAGCAGGCTCGGTGCAGACGGTAGGATGAAAGGAAGTATGACCGTTCAATAGTAAGCCAACATCAAGGAAACTATGGGGGAGGCGAGTAGGATCGTCAGGACAAAGAAAGCGAACATCATCATCCCCATTAAGAAACTGTGAGAGATGAGATCCATTAAGGGTACATGGAGTGGGATGATCCGGAGTAAGAGTGGGATGGCGGGCATTAAAGTCGCCAAGAACAATAGTGGGAACCCCATCATGGAGGTCGTGAAGAACCTGGGGGTCCAGAGAATCACTCTTGAAATGAACATTGACTACACGAAGGGTCCGGCCACCAAGAGTAAGGGAGACAGAAAGTAATTCAGACGGGGGTCCATGTGAGTCAGGTGAAGGGAGACGAACAGATGGAATGGTGTTACGCACAAGGGGGAGGAGGCCACGAGCCTGCCCACGGTACCGAGGCAGGGTGTAAACAGAATAGCCAGAGAGGCGGAGTGGAGTAACATCGTCTGTGATGGTTTCCTGAAGTAGAGCAACATCTACTTGATGGGAGAGCACAAACTGGGCGAGGTCTGTCCGGCGAGGTCTAAGTCCCTGGATGTTCCATTGTAAGAAGAGGAGGGAACGGCCTCCGGTGTGAGATGAGTCGGAGGGGCTAGACAGGGCTCCAGAGGAGGTACCAAATTCTGTTGAGAGAAATGGAGAGGGAGGAGTGGGAGAGCGAGGGATGGATCCTCCATCTCGGGAGATGGAAGGAGGCGGGTCATCAGGGCTTGCAAAGCGCGCCCCTGTTGGGTCAGGGTGTCCAGAATGAGTTGTTGTTGCTTCTGCAATGTCGCAATTGTTTTCACAAACAAGTCGAGTTGGGTTGAGAGAAGGTTGATTTGCTTGGAGTGGCGATCCAGACGGAGAGTGATTGTTTCCATAGAACCAACTTGGGGTACCTGTGCATGAGCTGGAGGTGGCGGCGAGGATTGCCGAGGGCCCGACTGGGCATGTGGTGGTGGTAGCGACGGAGAGGGACGGTGAGGGTTCAGTTGAGTAAGAGGTGGTGGTGCTGGTGAGAGACAGCGGGGGTCCGGGTGGGCAGGAGATGGTGGTGACTGTGTGGCAGGGCCGGCAACGACCTTGTTCCAAGAACGGTAGGGAGAGGGAGGGAGGGGAGAAAGGATGGGTGGTAGGGGTGATGGAGGGGGTGGTAGAGGAGAGGAGATCAATGGGAAATCCTTGGCGGATGGAAGAGGCGGTGGTGGATAGGATTGAGGTTTGGTTGACAGGGGCTTCGTCAGAGACGAGGGCGGTGGTACAAGGTAAGTTTTCCCCGGGCGAGTGCCAGGA
>NW_024730106.1:0-3719 GCF_018991925.1 Homarus americanus | reverse complement strand
ATGACCGTTGTGTGAGGGTCGGGCACCCCTTCAGTGAAATGAATCGGGGTGTGAGGGCCGGGCACCCCTTCAGCACCATGACCCAGAGTGTTAGGGCCGGCCACGATTTCAGTGCCAAGAATCGGGGTGTGAGGGCCGGGCACCCCATCAGCACCATGACCCGGGGTGTTGTGGCCGGGAACGGCTTCAACCCCATGCCCCGGGGTGTGAGGGCCGGGAACCCCTTCAGTGACATGACCTGGGGTGTGAGGGCCGGGCACCCCTTCAGTGTTATCAACCGGAGTGTGAGGGCCGGGCACCCTTTCAGTGCCATGAAACGGGGTGTGATGGCTGGGCACACCTACAGTGCTGCAAACCGGGGTGTGAGGGCTGGGCACCCCTCCAGTGACATGACCTGGGGTGTGAGGGCCGGGCACCCCTTCAGTGACATGACCCGGGAAGTGAGGGCCGGGCACCCCTCCAGCACCATGACCCGGGGTGTGAGGGCCGGGAACCGCTTCAACCCCATGGCCCGTGGTGTGAGGGCCGGGCACCCCTTTAGGTCCATGACCCTGGGTGTGAGATCCGTGCACCCCTTCGGTGCCATGACCCGGGGTGTGAGGGCCGGGCATCCTTTCAGCGTCATGAACTGGGGTGTGAGGGCCGGGCACGCTTTCAGAGCTGCGAACCGGGGTGTGAGGGCCGGGCACCCCTTCACATGACCCGGGGTGTGAGGGTCGGGCACCCTTTCAGTGAAATGAATCGGGGTGTGAGGCCCGGGCACCCTTTCAGCACCATGACCCATAGTGCTAGGGCCGGGCTGGATATCAGTGCCAAGAATCGGGGTGTGATGGCCGGGAACCGCTTCAACCCCATGCCCCGGGGTCTGAGGACCGGGCATCCCTTTTAGTGACATAACCCGGGGTGTGAGGGCCGGGCACCCTTTCAGTGCCATGAATCGGGGTGTGAAAGCCGGGCACCCCTTCAGCACCATGAGCCGGGGTGTGAGGGCCAGGCACCCCTTCAGTGCCATGACCCGGGGTGTGAGGGCCGGGCACCCTTTCAGTGACATGACCTGGGTGTGAGGCCAGGCACCCTTTCAGTGACATGACCCAGGATGGCAGGCCCAGGCACCCCTCCAGCACCATGACCCAGGGTGTAGGCTGGGCACCCCTTGGTCTGCCATGGCCAGGGTGTGAGGACAGGCACCCCTTCATCTCATGGAGCCAGGTGTGAGGGCCGGGCACCCTTTCAGTGCCATGAAACAGGGGGTGAGGGCCGGGCACCCCTACAGTGCTGCAAACCGGGGTGTGAGGGCCGGGCACCCCTTCACATGACCCGGGGTGTGAGGGTCAGTCACCCCTTCAGTGCCATGAATCGGGGTGTGATGACCGGGCATCCCTTCAGCTCCATTACCCGGGGTGTGAGGGCCGTGCACCCCTTCAGTGACATGACCCGGGGTGTGAAGGCGGGGCACATTTTCAGTGCCATGAATCTGGGTGTGATGGCCGGGTACCCCTTCAGCTCCATGACCCGTGGTGTGAGGACCGGGAACCGCTTAAATCCCATGACCCGGGGTGTGAGTGCCGGGCACCCCTTTAGGTCCATGACCCTGGGTGTGAGGGCCGTGCAACCCTTAAGTGACATGACCCGGGGTGTGAGGGCCGGGCACCCCTTTAGTGACATGACCCGGGGTGTGAGGGCCGGGAACCCCTCCAGCACCAAGACCCGGAGTGTGAGAGCCGGGGACCCCTTCCTTGTCATGAACCCGGGTGTGACGGCCGGGCACCCCTTCAGTGCCATGAACCGGGGTGTGAGGGCCGGGCACCCCTTTTGTGACATGACCCGGGGTTTGAGGGCCGGGCACCCCTTCAGCACCATGACACGGGGTTTGAGGGCCAGGCACCCCTTCAGTGCCATGACCCGGGGTGTGAGGGCCGGGCTTCCCTTCAGTGACATGACCTGGGGTGTGAGGGTCGGGCACCCTTTCAGTGTCATAAACCTGGTTGTGAGGGACGGGCACCCCTTAAGTGCCATGAAACGTGGTGTGAGTGCCGAGCACCCCTTCACACACTCCTGGGTGTCATTGGGGCTGCACCCCTTCAGTGCTATGAACTGTGTGAGGGCTGGAACCCTTTGTGACATGTCCTGGGGTTGAGGGTTGCACTCTTCAGGGCACCATGATAGGGGTGTGAGGCCCGGGCACCTCTTCAGTGACATGACCCGGGGCTTTAGGGCCGGGCACCCCTTCAGTGCCATGAGCCGGGGTGTGAGTGCCGGGCACCCCTTTCGTGCCATGAAACGGGGTGTGATTGCAGGGCACCCCTATAGAGCTATGAACCGGAGTGTGAGGGCCGGGCACCCATTCACATGACACGGGGTGTGAGGGCCGGGCACCTTTTCAGTGCCATGACCCGGGGTATGAGGGCCGGGTTCGATTTCAGTGCCATGAATCGCGGTGTGAGGGCCGGGCACCCCTCCAGCACCATGACCCGGGGTATGAGGGCCGGGCATCCCATCAGCACCATGACCCGGGGTGTGAGCGCCGTGCAGCCCTTCACTACCATGACCCGGGGTGTGAGGGCTAGGCACCCCTTCAGTGCCATGATCCGGAGTGTGACAGCTAAGCCCTTCAGTGACATGACCCGGGTGTGAGGGCTGGAACCACCAGCACCATGACCCGGGAGGCTGGGAACCCCTGAAGACCTGGGTGAGGGCTGGCACCTTAGTGATTCTGACCCGGGGTGGGAGGGCTGCACCTCCTACACCACAGACCCGGCTTTTGAGGGCCGGGCACCCTTTCTCAGTGCCATGAACGGGGTGTGGAGGGCTGGCCCAGTGACAAGGACCTGGGGTGGAGGGTCAGGCACCCCTTCATTGGAAAATGAATCTGCAGAGGCCCGGGCACCCCTTCAGCACCATGACCCAGAGTGTTAGGGCCAAATGACTCAGTGCCAAGAATCGGGTGGTGGAGGTTGCACCCCAGAGCACCATGACCCGGGGTGTGATGGCTGGAACCAGCTTAACCCCATGACCCGGGGTGTGAGGGCTGGGCACCCCTCCAGTGACATGACCTGGGGTGTGAGGGCCGGGCACCCCTTCAGTGACATGACCCGGGAAGTGAGGGCCGGGCACCCCTCCAGCACCATGACCCGGGGTGTGAGGGCCGGGAACCGCTTCAACCCCATGGCCCGTGGTGTGAGGGCCGGGCACCCCTTTAGGTCCATGACCCTGGGTGTGAGATCCGTGCACCCCTTCGGTGCCATGACCCGGGGTGTGAGGGCCGGGCATCCTTTCAGCGTCATGAACTGGGGTGTGAGGGCCGGGCACGCTTTCAGAGCTGCGAACCGGGGTGTGAGGGCCGGGCACCCCTTCACATGACCCGGGGTGTGAGGGTCGGGCACCCTTTCAGTGAAATGAATCGGGGTGTGAGGCCCGGGCACCCTTTCAGCACCATGACCCATAGTGCTAGGGCCGGGCTGGATATCAGTGCCAAGAATCGGGGTGTGATGGCCGGGAACCGCTTCAACCCCATGCCCCGGGGTCTGAGGACCGGGCATCCCTTTTAGTGACATAACCCGGGGTGTGAGGGCCGGGCACCCTTTCAGTGCCATGAATCGGGGTGTGAAAGCCGGGCACCCCTTCAGCACCATGAGCCGGGGTGTGAGGGCCAGGCACCCCTTCAGTGCCATGACCCGGGGTGTGAGGGCCGGGCACCCTTTCAGTGACATGACCTGGGG
>NW_024730105.1:0-21065 GCF_018991925.1 Homarus americanus | reverse complement strand
TGTGTACCTATACCTGAACCTGTCTGCCTATACCTGTACCTGTGTACCTATACCTGTACCTGTGTACCTATACCTGTACCTGTCTGCCTATACCTGTACCTGTGTACCTATACCTGTACCTGTGTGCCTATACCTGTACGCCTATACCTGTACCTGTGTACCTATACAGTATACCTGTACCTGTGTGCCTATACCTGTACCTGTGTGCCTATACCTGTACCTGTGTACCTATACCTGTACCTGTGTACCTATACACAATACCTGTGTACTATACCTGCCTGTGTGCTATACCTGTACCTGTGTGCCTATACCTGTACCTGTGTACCTATACCTGTACCTGTGTACCTATACCTGTACCTGTGTGCCTATACCTGTACCTGTGTACCTATACCTGTACGCCTATACCTGTACCTGTGTACCTATACCTGTACCTGTGTACCTATACCTGTACCTGTGTGCCTATACCTGTACCTGTGTACCTATACCTGTACGCCTATACCTGTACCTGTGTACCTATACCTGTACCTGTGTACTTATACCTGTACCTGTGTGCCTATACCTGTACCTGTGTGCCAGTACCTGTGTGCCTATATCTGTACCTGTGTACCTATACCTGTACCTGTGTGCCTATACCTGTACCTGTGTGCCAGTACCTGTGTGCCTATATCTGTACCTGTGTGCCTATACCTGTACCTGTGTACCTATACCTGTACCTGTGTACCTATACCTGTACCTGTGTGCCAGTACCTGTGTGCCTATATCTGTACCTGTGTACCTATACCTGTACCACATATGCCTATACCTGTACCTGTGTACCTATACCTGTACCTGTGTGCTTTATACCTGTACCTGTGTACCCTATCCCTGTACCTGTGTACCTATACCTGTACCTGTGTACTATACCTGTACTGTGTGCCTATACCTGTACCTGTGTACCTATCCCTGTACCACATAGTACCCTATACCTTGTACTGTGTACCTGTACCTGTGTGCGTATACCTGTACCTGTGTACTATACCTGTACCTGTGTGCCTATACCTGTAGCTGTGTGCCTATACCTGTACCTGTGTACTATACCTGTACCTGTATTTGACACCTGTGTTACTATATCTGTACCTGTGTTACCTATACCTGTACCTGTGTGCCTATACCTGTACCTGTGTGCCTATACCTGTACCTGATGCCTATACCTGTGCCTGTGTACCTATCCCACTGTACCTGTGTGCCTATACCTGTACCTGTGTACCTATACCTGTACCTATACCTGTACCTGTGTACCTATACCTGTACCTGTGTACCTATACCTGTACCTGTTTACCTATACCTGTACCTGTTTACCTATACCTGTATCTGTGTGCCTATACCTGTATCTGTGTGCCTATACCTGTACCTGTGTACCTATACCTGTACCTATACCTGTACCTGTGTACCTATACCTGTACCTGTGTACCTATACCTGTACCTGTTTACCTATACCTGTACCTGTTTACCTATACCTGTATCTGTGTGCCTATACCTGTATCTGTGTGCCTATACCTGTACCTGTGTACCTATACCTGTACCTATACCTGTACCTGTGTACCTATACCTGTACCTGTGTACCTATACCTGTACCTGTTTACCTATACCTGTACCTGTTTACCTATACCTGTATCTGTGTGCCTATACCTGTATCTGTGTGCCTATACCTGTACCTGTGTACCTATACCTGTACCTATACCTGTACCTGTGTACCTATACCTGTACCTGTGTACCTATACCTGTACCTGTTTACCTATACCTGTACCTGTTTACCTATACCTGTATCTGTGTGCCTATACCTGTATCTGTGTGCCTATACCTGTACCTGTGTACCTATACCTGTACCTATACCTGTACCTGTGTACCTATACCTGTACCTGTGTACCTATACCTGTACCTGTTTACCTATACCTGTACCTGTTTACCTATACCTGTACGCCTATACCTGTACCAGTGTATCTGTGTGCCTATACCTGTACCTGTGTACCTATACCTGTACCTGTGTGCCTATACCTGTACGCCTATACCTGTACCAGTGTATCTGTGTACCTATACCTGTACCTGTGTACCTATACCTGTACCTGTTTACCTATACCTGTACGCCTATACCTGTACCAGTGTATCTGTGTGCCTATACCTGTACCTGTGTGCCTATACCTGTACCTGTGTACCTATACCTGTACCTGTGCCTATACCTGTACCTGTGTACCTATACCTGTACCTGTGTGCCTATACCTGTACCTGTTTACCTATACCTGTACCTGTTTACCTATACCTGTACCTGTTTACCTATACCTGTACCAGTGTATCTGTGTGCCTATACCTGTACCTGTGTACCTATACCTGTACCTGTGCCTATACCTATACCTGTGTGCCTATACCTGTACCTGTGTACCTATACCTGTACCTGTGTACCTATACCTGTACCTGTGTGCCTATACCTGTACCTGTGTACCTATACCTGTACCTGTGTGCCTATACCTGTACCTGTACGCCTATACCTGTACCTGTTTACCTATACCTGTACCTGTTTACCTATACCTGTACCTGTTTACCTATACCTGTACCAGTGTATCTGTGTGCCTATATCTGTACCTGTGTACCTATACCTGTACCTGTGCCTATACCTATACCTGTGTGCCTATACCTGTACCTGTGTACCTGTACCTGTACCTGTGTACCTATACCTGTACCTGTGTACCTATACCTGTACCTGTGTGCCTATACCTGTACCTGTGTGCCTATACCTGTACCTGTTTACCTATACCTGTACCTGTTTACCTATACCTGTACCTGTTTACCTATACCTGTACCATCTGTGTGCCTATACCTGTACCTGTGTACCTATACCTGTACCTGTGCCTATACCTATACCTGTGTGCCTATACCTGTACCTGTGTACCTGTACCTGTACCTGTGTACCTATACCTGTACCTGTGTACCTATACCTGTACCTGTGTGCCTATACCTGTACCTGTGTGCCTATACCTGTACCTGTGTACCTATACCTGTACCTGTGTACCTATACCTGTACCTGTGTACCTATACCTGTACCTGTGTACCTATACCTGTACGCCTATACCTTAACGTGAAATAAGTTGCAGTGTACCTGTAGAAGAGAGAGAGTTTCCCCTTGAACAAACACCTCTATGGTCGTTACAGAGTCGTCACCGTCTGGCAGCGTAGACCAAGATTCTTCTCGTACATCATACAGCTGGCAGCGAGGAGCGATACAAAGGTCAAAAGTATCGTACTGGAGCTGGCCATTAGGGGGCAGTGAAATTTTGCTCAAAGCTGCACTCTTCAGGCATTGTTCCTTATACATATCTAAGACTCCATGCCAAATTTGAAGCTGATATGTCGAGGTTTAGTCTGCCGCATTTTCTACTGAAATTTTTAAATTTACCTACAGTACTAGCCAAACAGCCGCTGTGGCGGTGCAATGTTCTGTTCAGTGTTTATCAACTTTTTTTTCATATCTCTTATTTCATTTAAGTTGTCTTGTTGCAGATGAGTATGGTGCTATGTCTATATTGATTATCAGCCTTTTCTCATTTCATTTCTCAATGTTGTGTTACTGTACTGTAATGTAGGGAAGACCGCCACTCGTGTGATGATAAAGAATGAGAAGACCGAGAAATGGAGTTCGAGGATGATGGTGAAAGATCATTATGTCATCATGGTTGAGCCTGGCAATGAATATCTCACACATGTGACTCCCAAGACTGGACACGGAAAGCAGATTGCCAGGTATAGGAAGAGAGGGAAGCGAGAGGGGAGTGTGACAGAGAGGGAGCTGCTAAGTAGAAAGGGATAAACTTGTGAACATGATAAAATAGGATGATGCACAGAATGAGAGGAAGGATGGAAGGAAGGTGGTGTTGAAGGGACGGGGAAGGAAAGATTCACACAGGGGACAGAGTGAGTGGGAGGGGGACAAGATTAATGGAAGATTGATACAGTGAGTGGGAGAAGGACAGGATGAGTGGGAAGCAGACAGGCTGAGCGGGAGAACAACAAGATTAATGGAAGATGGATAAAGTGAGTGGGATAAAGATCAAATAAATGAGAGGAGAATACAATAAGTGGGAGGATAACAGGGTGGATAAGGTGAGTGGGAAGAAGACAAGATGACAAGGAAGAGTAAAACTAGTGTAAGATTCTCTTGTGTGTGCGTGTGTGTGTAATAATAATAATAATAATAATAATAATAATTGACGGTTTATTGAAAAAGTTCTGCAGCCCGAAGGCTGAAAATATACATTGGACATAAATGACTTATTACATACATTGGTGGTTTAACAAAAGCCTTCGTTAGAGAAAGGTAAAGGAACATACAGTGAACATACAGATTAATGTAGGTGTTGAACAGCAAAAACGTAGTGTAGTAACTCCCTCCCAGATGGTGTTAGGAGGGACCTCACGTGGTGTAGTAGTTCCCTCACAGATGGTGTTATGAGGGGCCTCACGTGGTGTAGTAATTCCCTCACAGATGGTGTTATGAGGGGCCTCACGTGGTGTAGTAATTCCCTCACAGATGGTGTTATGAGGGGCCTCACGTGGTGTAGTAATTCCCTCACAGATGGTGTTATGAAGGGCCTCACGTGGTGTAGTAATTCCCTCACAGATGGTGTTATGAGGGGCCTCACGTGGTGTAGTAACTCCTTCACAGATGGTGTTATGAGGGGCCTCACGTGGTGTAGTAATTCCCTCACAGATGGTGTTATATGAGTGAGGTGTGGTTCCAGGCCTTCCTATCGTAGACGGATTAACACATCGCTGGTAGTTGGGTCTCACTGGCCGTTATCACTGGGTACCTGGGACCTCACTGTGTGAAAGGTCAACTTGGGTACCACTGTTACTGTTGAGTTGTTCTCACTGACTTAAGCACTGTTCACCACTGTTCACCTCTGTTTAACACTGGTTCCATTTCTTTCCTAAATGAAATAGTAACTTCTGGCGTGAACTTGTTGATATTCCGGTGGGGAGGAGGGTTCAGGGGAGGGGGTTGGTATGGGCCAACATAACAGTTGACCTGGCTGCTCCGAGAGGAGCGCCAGGTACGTCTTGACCCTTCCGTGTGTGTGTGTGTGTGTGTGTGTGTGTGCGTGTGTGTGCGTGTGTTCTACCTTTTTTAATTAACATAACCCTTTTGTATACTCTTTTCTACGTTCTAATTTCTAAACAGAACAATTATTTTATATAGATTTATCTAAAACAGAAAACCAAAAAAATCACTAAAACTCGTCACTAACTATAGTCGCTTCAGTCCACCGCTCATTAACTGGGGACTAAGGAATGACATAGTTATACCCAACTCCAGTACAGTACTCCACTACCTCACCCCACACACAGCTCAACACATCTGTCTGTCTGTCTGTGTATGTCTGTCTGTCATTAAAGGTATCTCTAGTACTAAAGATCACCTGCAAGTTTAGCCCAGGAGATGTTCCACATATGCTCACACTATTGGGTTTTATTAATTATGAAAAGACTTTTGACTCCCACGATGCCTTTTATAAATGCTTTGAGTAATGTGAGTATTGAACAGACTGACATTGACATCAATAGTGCATATAACCAGAACGGGAATTGTACAGTCAGTGGAGTCAAGAGTGGTGTAAAATGTTGGTAATAATGAAAACCAAAATCTAGGTCCATTTTGAATCATTAAGCGATTTTATTAACATATATAACAAGGGATTCTTTTTCTATTGTGTTTCTATATCAAGTTCCATCAAACCTCTGTGGCTTAACACTGGGTATTGCCTAAATCAATTTGTTGGTTAAAAGTGTACAAGTTAATTTTAAAACTGGCAAAAGCAACCACACTTAACCAGCCTATTTCTACCATATACTTTGGTTGTGAGGTAAGAAGCTTTGGTTATGTGAGGTAAAAAGCTTTGGTTATGTGAGGTAAAATATTTTGGATAGGTGAGGTAAGACGCTTTGGTTATGTGAGGTAAAACGCTTTGGTTATGTGAAGTAAAAAGCTTTGGTTATGTGAGATAAAATATTTTGGATAAGTGAGGTAAGAAGCTTTGGTTATATGAGGTAAAAAGCTTTGGTTATGTGAAGTAAAAAGCTTTGGTTATGTGAGGTAAAATATTTTGGATAAGTGAGGTAAGAAGCTTTGGTTATGTGATTAAAAAGCTTTGGTTATGTGAAGTAAAAAGCTTTGGTTATGTGAGGTAAAATATTTTGGATAAGTGAGGTAAGAAGCTTTGGTTATGTGAGGTAAAAAGCTTTGGTTATGTGAAGTAAAAAGCTTTGGTTATGTGAGGTAAAATATTTTGGATAAGTGAGGTAAGAAGCTTTGGTTATGTGAGGTAAAAAGCTTTGGTTATGTGAAGTAAAAAGCTTTGATTATGTGAGATAAAATATTTTGGATAAGTGAGGTAAGAAGCTTTGGTTATATGAGGTAAAAAGCTTTGGTTATGTGAAGTAAAAAGCTTTGGTTATGTGAGGTAAAATATTTTGTGATAAGTGAGGTAAGAAGCTTTGGTTATGTGAGGTAAAAAGCTTTGGTTATGTGAAGTAAAAAGCTTTGGTTATGTGAGGTAAAATATTTTGGATAAGTGAGGTAAGAAGCTTTGGTTATGTGAGGTAAAAAGCTTTGGTTATGTGAAGTAAAAAGCTTTGGTTATGTGAGGTAAAATATTTTGGATAAGTGAGGTAAGAAGCTTTGGTTATGTGAGGTAAAAAGCTTTGGTTATGTGAAGTAAAAAGCTTTGGTTATGTGAGGTAAAATATTTTGGATAAGTGAGGTAAGAAGCTTTGGTTATGTGAGGTAAAAAGCTTTGGTTATGTGAAGTAAAAAGCTTTGGTTATGTGACGTAAAATATTTTTGAAGTAAAGTAAAAAGCTTTGGTTATGTGAGGTAAAAAGCATTGGTTATGTGAAGTAAAAAGCTTTGGTTATGTGAGGTAAAATATTTTGGATAAGTGAGGTAAGAAGCTTTGGTTATGTGAGGTAAAAAGCTTTGGTTATGTGAAGTAAAAAGATTTGGTTATGTGACGTAAAATATTTTGGATAAGTGAGGTAAGAAGCTTTGGTTATGTGAGGTAAAAAGCTTTGGTTATGTGAAGTAAAAAGCTTTGGTTATGTGAGGTAAAATATTTTGGATAAGTGAGGTAAGAAGCTTTGGTTATGTGAGGTAAAAAGCTTTGGTTATGTGAAGTAAAAAGCTTTGGTTATGTGAGGTAAAATATTTTGGATAAGTGAGGTAAGAAGCTTTGGTTATGTGAGGTAAGAAGCTTTGGTTATGTGAGGAAAAAAGCTTTGGTTATGTGAGGTAAAAAGCTTTGGGTATGTGAAGTAAAAAGCTTTGGTTATGTGAGGTAAAATATTTTGGATAAGTGAGGTAAGAAGCTTTGGTTATGTGAGGTAAGTAAAAAGCTTTGGTTATGTGAAGGTAAAAAGCTTTGGTTATGTGAAGTAAAAAGCTTTGGTTATGTGAGGTTAAGGTGTGTGTATTTGGTTAGGTTACCACAGCCGCCATGATGGAAACAGACAACATTATTGATCTTAACAATAACTCAAACGGTTACACTTAAGAGATATAATTATCATACCTAAGCTCTTTCGTAAGCAGGTAAGAAACAGGTGTATATAACAGGAGTACCAACTTTCAACACACCTTTACAAATTACTTTAGGGAACATAATCCATCAGTTAAGTCATAAACACCTGGACGTTAGGATGACTTGCTAATAACACCCGACCCCCCCCCCATCCATCCCTGCTTCACGTTTTCTATATCGTTTGATCTTCACTACTGCCTATGACCCTTATCAAACCCAAATTATCCATCTATTTACCCCAATCGCCCCCAAGAACTACCAGTATACAAGGTTTTAAAGATCATTTCCTTCCTTCTCTTCTTCTCTCCTACGTACACCCTTATTCTCTAAATACTCTTCCCCTTTAATCTTCATCCTACTATTCGTATTTTCATCTACTTTCACTCTTCATTTTTTTCGTTAGCAATCTTTTATTTCCTTCTTTCAAATCATTTTTTTCTTTGTATTGATTTTCATAATATTTTTTTTCTTCTTATTTATCCATTTCCTTCCCCTTTATTTCCCCCATTATCCCCATTCGTCTTTGTCTTTAATAACCATTTCCCATTTCTTCTTTCCTCCAATTCTCATTCTCTTTTATTTCCCTAGTTCCAATGCTTTCTCTTTTTTTTTGCAACTCCCTTCTTTCTTCATTTCCCCTATTCCCATTTTACTTTATTTCCTCGTTCCTTCATCTCTATATACCTTTTCTTTTTCCCCCTTCCAATTCCCTTCCTGTTCCAGACACCAACAACTCACAAATCTTCATCTAGGGCAGAGAGGGAGGGGGCAAAAATATTGACACATCAAACAAGGCTCTATATCTTAGGCCGTCGATGGAGGGAGGGAGGGAGGGAGGGAAGGAGAAGGAAGGAGAGGTAAGGATGGACGAGGGAGGGAGTGAGGGAAGGGGAAGTTAAAATGAAAGAAGTGAATAGCAAAAATGAGAGAGAGAGAGAGAGAGAGAGAGAGAGAGAGAGAAGGTTGATAATTTGACCTTAATTGGATCTGAATTAAGTCTTCAAGTTCACGTAATGACGGATAATACACTAAGAACACACTGGTGAAAGACGTGGCTTGATCACACACACTGTACAAACAAATAGAATGAAACGCTGTCAGACATAACAGATAAGTAGCGAGTATAAACTATAATTACGGTGTTAGGAGTGTAAATAACAGCGGGTTTTTTCACTTGTTTACATGGTAATTGAAATAGGTTAAATGTGTGGTGCCCCCCCCCCCCTCGCTCCTTAGACTGGACTGAGAAGATCATTTTTCCCGACGAGTTTTATACCGTAAATAATTCGGACGAGTGAGAACAATTATATCTGCATTGTGGGTTAAAAAAAAAGATGGTATTTGATAGATCAGCTTAAAGAAGTCAAAATGAGCTAATTTACTAGTTACAGGAGTCACGGTATTGACCTGAATGATACTCGAAAGTCAAGGAGAAAATATAGTTGAAGGCATTATTAAAATTTAGGCGAATGACACAGGAAAATTTCGCTACACACTGGGAAAAAAAAAGATTCACTTAAACCCTACAACTTTGACGACGGTTTCCATAAAATTATAGATAGATAAATTCTTTACTTCCTCAACTGGAGCTAACTTTGATGATTAAGATAAAAAATAAATAAATAACCAGAAAGTATAAAATAATTTGAACTTTAATGGCGTTTTAACTTTTAGTGAATAAGTGAAGAAAAAAATTCTCACCAGAAAAAATACGTAAAAAATAAAAATGACTCCAACTTGTAAATTCATCTACTTGTTTCTTAATATGTTAAACACGTCGGATAATTAATGACTTTGAGAGTTATATAACAGGGAGCTGGGACGAGAGATTAGGTAGGTATCCCCCTGTACTATGGCACGACTCACTTACACTGATGAAACGTCAGTTATGTTGGTCGTCACGTGACTACATATATTATTACTTAAACTACCGTGTGTGTATATGAGGAAGAGAAGAAACACGCACACACACACACACACAAACACGTGAAAAACAACCTAATTGGATGATAAAAAAAACATGCGTCCAAAAACTTACCAACTTCAAGACATTTACATATAGAGCCACATCCCCTCTCTCTCTCTCTCTCTCTGTCTCTGTCTCTCTGTCTCTCTCTCTCTCTCTCTCTCTCTCTCCTACGTAAATTCTCAACATAACTAACCTGCACAAGTCATCCATACACCACGGGGGAGGTATTGTGTCGGGGATGAAACAGAGGAGAGGTGTGATGAGTAGGGGGTAACGCCTGAAAAAGACTTGGTATTCAGCTTACCATTATAAAAGAGCCTTTTGCTTCCACCCTAAACTAACGTACCGTAAGGTAACCTAACTTAACCTAATTTACCCCATCCTAGCCTAACTTAACCTAACCTAAACCAATTTAACCCATCCTAGCCTAGCCTAACCTAACCTAGCCTAACGTAACCTAATTCGTCATACACACACAAACAGGTTAATAGGTCGTGTAATATTAAAAAAAAGAAAAGATTACTCTAGCGTATTGCCAGATACCCAAAGAATGTTCTATACTACTGAGGGTATATACAAACACTTTTGTTGTCTTTAAAAGTAGGTTCTATTCTCGTACGGGAGATAATACAGTAGGACACAGGGAGCCTGTGGGTACGCCACCAGGACTCAGTCTTAACTACCTCTACATCTATCCATGTATTACTACGTGCTGGCCTATACAGATGCCAGCATTCACAAGCTGAATACATAAAGTATAAATGTGATAATTTATATACATAATATGGTGCACAATAAATAGAATATTACATAGAATTAATACATGTTCTGTAATACTTTACTATACATAATTAATAATAGTAATATAATAATATACAGCTGAAGGTACTACTTTGTGTCCATATATATCATACAATTACAGCTTTTGTTTTTAGTTCGGGTTGATTGTTGTGGGTCCGGTGAAAAGGTGCGTTTGGTCAGTTGTTTGTGTACGTCAGTTTGTGATGAACGGAGAGTGACGGCTGCCTCATTCCTCCCTTTAGCATTTTATGAAAGGTGAATAACATGGACGTATGAGAGAGAGAGAGAGAGAGAGAGAGAGAGAATGTTTGATGGATAACAATGGACTGAAAAATTGTTGTGAAGTGAAGGAGAATTGAAAGATAATCGATAATGAACAAAATCAAGAGACAGGAGAAAGGAAGAAGAAAAAGATACAACACACACACAACAATAACGCCGTGAAAAAACATTAAAAACAAACACTTTTCCAACGAATAAAACCTGGGATGAAACACTACCATGGGGGGAAAAACACGCGAAAAAAAAACACACACACACACACACACAAACTTATCCACCCCGAAGCTGTAGTCTCAAAAACTGACCCCAAGTCCAGCGTTCTCCTTTAAATATGTGGAGAGGAGCGTAGAAACGACAGAAAAATCGGTGAGACAGACATACAGACACACAGAGAGAGAGAGAGAGAGAGAGAGAGTATGTGTGTGTGTAGGTCGTCGTGTTAGGGCCAGAGGTAAGCCAGACACTTGGTTTATTGACATGCAAGGGTTGAGGTCTACCAATATCCTCCCCCATACCAATGTTATACCTCCCTCCTCCTCTCTCTGTTCCTTTTAGTCCTCTCCCACCTACTATACCACCATCCTAGTGACGTGTCTTAATTTACTTTCCATCATCCTTAAATATACCGTATATATATACAGTATATTTACACTGGCATGATCACTAATATATCTCATCCACACGTCCCATCTTCCTCTTTTATCATGCCTCCTGCCTCCTTCCCCTTCGCTCCCTTTTCATTCCATCTCTCTTAACCCCCCCCCCTATCCCTACACCCGCCAGGTCAACAGGACGACAAAAACACGTTCCATTAGGGGCCAGAAACTTGTTTGTGTACCTTCACTTTATTACAGAATTATAATTACCTTTGATGGTGTTATTGGAGGGTGAGGGTAATGTGATTGGGCTATGTCTGTCAGTGTGTCATGCAGTGAACCAGGTGCTGTTGTATTGCGTACCTCAGTCAGGCTATTTATCAGTAAGTCAGTCGACACTTGACTGATATGCGTATAGAAAAACCTTGTTATTTTTTTTATACTGGACATTTTTAAATAAATGTATTGTTTAATATTAACATGAGCAGTGCACACATCAGGACGTATAGGAGGTCAGGACTCATTAAATATTCAGACAAGGGTTATACGAGCGAGCGTGAGTCCATTAACAAGAAGCAAGAATGTAAACATAAGACACGCACTCCACATACATGGGGCCTCCCTTGTCCCAGAGGCGTCTTGTACCGAGGAAGCGTAAGACTGGTCACGCGGGCCTTAAACCATGGCTTAGTTTGGGCCACACGGGAACACCAACGGCTTGATCATTGGTTTTAAATATAAATTGTTGCCTGTGTGTTTCAAGAGTTAATCATATATAAATCTATCAAGTATGAATATATTTTAATCATCACCCAGTGTCAGTTCACTGCTGAAACAAGGCTTCTTCATCATCCCCTCCCAAAGAGAATCCTAAACTACATAATGTCTTTTATCCATTGGCCATTTTCGTAGGATCCAGCAGTCGCAGATCTTCTTAGTTTACTGTTGATTATGTAAGATAAGCTCAGTTCCTACCCGCACATGGCCTTACAGTAGTAACGTATTGTACTTCAGTTTTACATGTCGTAGATTCGCTTTTGTTCCCTGGCTCTCTATGTTATACCACCTACATCTTCTCATGCATTTTTGAGTAGCTTGGAGTTTCTATGTAATGTTTGCTTTTACACACACATTTCACATTCATATTTCAACACTGGAAGTAGGAGACACCTGGCATATACTTTGTACATACGTGTTGCTTCTGAATAAATGACTTAAGTCTTCCAAAGGATTTCCATTATATTTTGACTTCTTTCCACTCTACTACACTTCTTTATGTAACTCAGTTTACTTTGGCTTATTCTTGCATATAAATGATTGAATTCTATGGAAGGGGAATATGTGTAGTATTCATTATTTTTTTTGTCTTTACCAACATATTAAAGAACATTTAGTTGTGTTCATTTTCACTCGTTCCTGTTTGCTTGCATCGACCAACTCCTGTGTTTGCCTTCACACACACACACACACAAACACACACATGGTCAGTTCCCTAGCTCTTTAAAGCATATATAACAAACACTGAACTTGCCCCATCAAAACACCCCAAACACTCTCCCATGAACCCAAGGTATGAGGCATTGCATTTCTAGAATATTTCCAGGTCAATTTGCAATTAAAATTATTTACTAGTCTTTAATTAATCCTCAGCCCTTCCCGCTCTCTCGGTTGAATGAAAGCGAGTTTAGAGTCTTTGTTGGTATTTTTATAAATGAATTACAGAATACATAACAGGTAAAAGGTTAGGCTTCTTGGTCTGTCGTTGCGTCGTGTATATCAAGACAAATATGACCATAACGTTATTCTAACTTTCTGGTAATTTATTTCGTCATGTAAGAACGCCTACTATGCTTATCGTTCCTCTCTCAGCATGTACAGCCTCCCGAAATATCCGAGAAGTTTTCAGAAACCATAGGAAAGCCAACGATTATACCGTGCCTCACCCTAGCTCCCCCTGACCCTTAGTCTATCACAGGTAAACCACAATTTGCTCTTACTTATTACCCCTGACGGCAGACCACCAGGTGTTATATGTGGGCGTAAATATACCACCTGCTACTTATACTTTCTTTATGTCATTTATACTTAGATTCAGCCCTTTCATTATAAGACAATGTATAAATGTGTCTATTAATGTTATTTATGTCCTTTCTCCTTCCTTTCATTATAAAGTTAAATATGAATCCTCGTCTTTATCATTTTTTTACATAATTTTTTTTTTTTATTGGGCACTCCCCTACATCCTTGTGTAAGGTGAAGCGCAGAAGCGTTTACAGCGCCCAACAGGGAAGCATGCTAAGTTCATGCTTGCCTTTATGTCTCATGAGTTAAGGGCGTAGAAGTCTGAAGAGTCAAGGGCGTAGAAGCCTAAAGAGTCAATGGTTTATGTCAAGTTATTGGAAGCTCCAACAACTTGTCCCTGAATACGAATTCGCAACTTTCGACTTACAACAGGTACCTACTTACTGCTAGGTGAACAGGGACGAAGGGGACTAGGAAGAGTGTCCAAACAACTTCCGCCGGCCCGGGAATCGAACCCGTGACATCTTGCTTGCGAGGCAAGAACGGTACCGCTCTACCACCAGCTCCCCTTTTTACATAATGAATTTGAGTTGTTGCTTAAATCTCTCTCTCTCTCTCTCTCCTCCAAATGCACTCACGCACACTTATTGTTTATTTCTGTCTCGCAATATGTCCCACCTCCGGACCATATCCTAGACCGCTGTCACTGCCTTCACACTTCCCACACCTTTCCCACGTCCACTGCTCACACTTCTCTTTTTCATCACCACGACACACACACACATCCATGCTAGACCTTACCTCTGAGTTATACATATATTAACAATGGTTGGTAGAGGAGAGGTCTATATACGTATATGAGGTTGACTCCCAGTATGACTTTATCTTCACCACAACACTGTTCAGTATTCTCGTCCGGTAAACACTGACTATATGAACGTTAATCAGTGTAATAACTCGAGTTTCCTCTTTCACTTCCCTCTCTCTTTCTTTCTCTCACTCTCTTCCTGATATACTTTCTCTCCCTCTCACAATTTCTCTATCTCCTTCTCCGTCCCCCCAAATTATTATCATTTATGCATTCTCCCTCACTAAGGCAGGCAGGTATGACAGGTAATACGAGGGTAGGTTAAATACTTCTGAATATCCAAATTATTTTCTTTTGCTTTTAACATTCCAAGTTAACACAAACATCCTTTAACTGACAGAGCTTAAAGATACACTGGAGTAGGGTGGCTGTGAAATCTGCTTCTTATATTGAAAAAAACCCAACTATTTTGTATGAAATATTCCAAAGTCTTTTTTTAGATATATTTTAATACGATCTCTCTCTCTCTCTCTCTCTCTCTCTCTCTCTCTCTCTCTCTCTCTCTCTCTCTCTCTCTCTCTAATACATCTAAGTAAATATATATCTTAAGAAAATACCCATAGATAATTCAAATACGGCATATCTACCACTAGCCGACTCACAGTAGGATACAAATTGACCCAAAAATACCCACATTACCGAGAGAAACTGCTGGGTTACGTCCGAGCCACTTGCTACCAGATCTCTCCCAGTCTTGGTTAAATATTTCCGGTGTAAATAATAATCATCCGTGAAGCTTCAATTAAAATGGTGTAAAAGCCTGTATGTTCTGAAGCTTAAGGTGTATACCATTAACCAGTCATGAAGCTTCGTTATTAAAGGTTTATAATAGTGTTGTGAGTTATGTGGCTTCAATAATGTTCTAATGATCGTAAGTTAAAAGGTTGTAAATACAGAAGGTCTGAGGCCATTAGTCAGGCAAAAGTCTTTATGGCACTCATCACAGATCTTGATTCTATTACAGACTAACTTCAGGTTTAATTAATTCCCAACACTACGATTAAATAATATACTCTGATGACATGAACTCTACTGCGTCAAGGTACCATTAATCAACCAACGAAAGGGTAATTAAATGAGTTTTAAATGCCATTAACTATTAAACCTCGATGGTGTAATTGGACATGAATATGTAATTAAAGTAATGGAGTCTTGATGCACTTAACGTTCTTGCCTCTTTTTTTCTCTTAAGTAAACGCCCGTCACTATCCGGAATTCCCCCAACCATAATACCAAGGCTGCAATTTTTTTTTCCATTCGACAAAACATAAATGGAATTCAATTTACGAAGCTTCATTTATTCATCCATTATTTCTTGGTGGTATATTATGTTGTCCAAGGCCACGATGCACTTGAGACTCACAGCTGCTTCCCAAGAATGACTTCAACCAGCCAAAATTAACACGTCCATTGTTTACCACTATTCTTTGTCGATTCTTATAGGCATCGAATTGAGGGAGTGGGCGTTGAGTCATTATACTCAATTTGTCGTAAGAATTCTGAAGCAAAGGTTTTATTTTTATTTTTAATCCGCGCGCGCGTGTGTGTGTGTGTGTGTTTGTGTGTGTGTGAAAGAAATAGGGGAATACTGTACCTTTATAGAGATAGACAGGGAAAAAAATAAAAGACAGTAAGAGAAAAAGACAGATAGAGACAGGGAGAAACAGGTACCTAGATAGCCGTATGGGTTGATAAGGAGACTGAATAAAAATGAGACAGGTAGACAAAAATAAATTTAAGAAACATAAGTAACTAAACAGAGAGGGAGACCCGCAGTTAGAGACACGCCATATAAATGAGTGAGGGACAGGAAGGCCACTGCCATATCATTCTTAGCCCAGATCACTATTTTACTCTCTTCTACTAAAGAGCTAAAGTATTTACCCCAGTATTAGCTAGACCTCAGCACAATAGGCACCTAAGGGGGATCACCGTCGTCCTGGAAATAAAGACAAAGAACTGATGCATCACCTTACTAACTGGGTTATTTATTTGTCTTATAAACTTGCAGTTAAATTTTTTTTATTGATTAATTTTTCCCTCTACTAATTTACTTAATTTTTTATACCAATCTTATATAATACATAAACAAAAATATATATCCTGCGCATGAATTCACAGATGCATTCATGTATAAATAGACTTTTGTCAACAATAAATTTTTTCGTGATTTTCAAAACAAACTTGATGGAGAAATAATAATTCTATTTTGTTTATCATTGGGTTTTCGTAATAGTTATTGAACAGAAAAAAAAATATTTTGAAATAATAACTGAATATAAACAAAGTTTTTTTATTACCGATGATACACTGTTAATGAACATACAATGAATGTGAAAACTTTTACATCAATTTAACAAATTCTGTAACTGCAACTTTGTGCTCCTAGTCTAAAACAGTATATACATATATACAGTACAGTAGGGTGTGGCGGGCGTGAGCGTAGGTCTCCACACTAGTGTATTTCCCCAACACATCTTGGAAGGAGTGCGTGGGAGAGAATTTTCAGAAGGCATTACACCATTTTATGAGGCTTCAGTTCTCAAAGTGAGTTTTAGATGCAAAAGCTATTTCGGCCGAATGAACTTATTTAGTTTTAATGTTGAAAGTTTGCCGATCAGAGCTCCATACTGGCCGACAATCTCACCGCTTATCGGTGTTTTATTATATACACAAAGCCGTATAGGACGAGAAGACGGAAGATAAAGGGATATACAAACACCATTTTGTATACATAGTCCACAAACAGAGGCGACACTAAAAGCTTTCTTGTTCCGGGGGCGTGTTGTATTAATCACTGTTCGGGTCTTTGGTTTTATCTATCTATCTATAGATATAACAGGGTGTTATAATTCCCGAGAGAGAGAGAGAGAGAGAGAGATCAGAGGAGGATGACAAGACTAATCCTAGGCAGTTGGAGCCTTTATTATAGAGACAGATTAAAGCATCTGAATTTTAACTCCCTCGAGAGACGTCAGAGTGAGGGGCGATATGATCGAGGTGTGTAAATAGAAGTCAGGGCTAAACAAAGGTGCCACAAGTTTAAATACAAAAAAATCTTACAAACAAAACACATACATTCTTTAACACCTATAGATAAAAACACATACATACAAAATAGGAAATATTTGAATCGTTGCAGCAAACTAATAATATTTTAATACAAAGAAACTCTAAACCTTGGGCCGTGTTGCAAGTCATGTCAAATTCGCGAGAACAAAAAAAAAAAATTGCAGGGAAAGGCCACCAACAGAGCTTCCTGACCGAAAACCATCAAACTACGCCACTATTTCCATTAAACTCCTCCTGAATTAGAGGTGCAGATATGACTCCCCCTTCATTGTGGTTTTACCCTCGTCAATCTGTTCAGCCGCCAGTAGGTATGGAGGAGAAAAAATGGCAATGCAAAACCAAAACAAAATAGAAAAATAAAATCTTTTGTAACTTTCTTTTCTTTTGGCATTCAGCTGATTTGATCTACTTTCATCAATGTCTGTCTGTATCAAATGATCTTATACACTACAGTGAATTAAGAAACATGAGAGTTAAGATATAAATAAAAATATAATTAATAAGATAAACACTCTAATATATACATCAAACAGTGAGACCAGTACTTAACAAATCGTCTTGTTTATTTCACCGAGACAGTTTCGGATCGCTTAGCATTACGCAAACTATAAAACAAATCCTCGCATGGCATAAGAACTCAGTTGTACAGTATACATACATCCTACATCAGGGGTTCTCAACCAGGGGGGAATTTCCCCCCTCAGGTTTTCAGGGGGGGGGGGGGAACTGATTCTAATATGGAAAAAATAAAGGATTTTCAGTATTATATGCATATTATTTGGAATGCACTTTTTGAGGCAGACAATCTTGGAAAGGAGGGGGGAATGACATCCTGACATATGGTGAAAGGAGTGCATGGGGCAAACAAGGTTGAGAACCACTGTCCTACATGCTTACATACATGTTCAATTTGCTCCCGATATTCACCAAGGATAACGGATATTATTTTTGGTTCATCGTGGCTAATGTAAGGTAACGTCACTATTACCGGCGGCCGTGTACACAGCTTAACTTGGTGGGGGCAGTGCTTCATGATACAACTGGACAAATATTAAAATATCGGAAGAAAAATGATGAAATGAAATGAAATCGACGCCATGCAGTGAGTGACCATTGTTTCTCACGGTAAAACTAGTCAAGAAAATATACATAAACCGTTATATAGATTCTTCACAGGGTAGCATTGTTTTCGACAGCTGCCACAAGATATCTAGTGTTCCCTGGTAGCTGTCAATGGACCTTTGGAAATTTGTTTCTTATTGTCGCACGAGTCAGCTGTCCGAAGCTCTCCGGAACTCCTCATATAAAGAGTTTGAGTTCTGTCACGTCCTCGACTCACTGAAACTCTTGAAGGGTTAGCTGAACCCAAGGGTCAGTAAGAGTGAGTCACAGCGAGCGTGAATATTGAATCACTTAGTAGAATGTGTCAGCGCTTTATTTAGTAAATGATATTGAGATAGGTGCTTGCAGGAGACAACCCTCGTAATTATTAGTCAGATTTCAATAACATATTCGTGTCAGTTGGTAAAATAAGTACGATTTCAAATAGAAAATTCCAGTTATTCCACCCCAATTCAGAAACTTCTGAAAGAGCTCTTAAGTGAGTAAATTACCGTAACAAATTCCCGGGAAAAGAATCATTACAGACTTTAAAAAAAATAAGACATGATAAATAAATAAATAAATAAATAAATAAATAAAATATAATATATATATATATATATATATATATATATATATATATATATATATATATATATATATATATATATATATATATATATATAATAAAATCAAATCTATCTACACATGAGAAAAAGATTCATGGGAAAGGTAACCTATTAAAACGTCAGTTAGTGAAATAAAACTGTGGTTTTCATGAGTTCACTAAACCCGTACAAGGTGCTTTAGTGTACCAGTCCAATTTAGGAATGTGTAGGTCCTCTCTTTCATATATACCAACCATTAATATATCCCCGACTATATAAAATATCCTGTGGAAAATTTGTTTAAATGCATTTCATTTCGTACCAGAGAAAACATGCAATTTGGAAACCCCGAAGCTCAGTCCTTTTTCTTGTCTCAATAAATATGCGTTTCCTGGCTTCCCTGGGCAAGATTAATGGCCGGCCAACTCAAAACACTTAATTGAAACTCGTATCTTTACCGCCAAGTTACCTGGTAGTGGTCGTGGTCAGTCATAAGTGCGTTATAAGGTGTTTATCGGCTTGGTGCCTGACTCTGACACAACACATTTCTCTTTAACTGACAAGTAATGAAAGGTTAGGAAAAGCATGCTGTTCATATTGTTATTACTAGTACTACTACAACTATTGCTACTATTACTACAGCTACTTTACTACTATTGCTCCTGCTACAATTACTACGACTACTGCTACCACTTTTAACGATTACAACTACTGTTGCTACAAATACTACACCTATTGATACAGCCACTACTATCACGGCAACAAAGACTACTACTACTACTACTACTAATTCCACTATTGTAATTGTCGTGCATGTCATTACAGGCAACATCGAGTAAGTCTCAACGAACATATCTTTATTCCCTTCATCAGTGAGGTGGCAAGAATGTTGTGATGGAAATGAATGTCTGTCAGTCAGTCTAAGACAGCCGGAGGTGAGTAAACCAGTGGAAAGTTGAGGATTTCCTGTAGGACTGACGTTGGCTGGTTGTTGGAAGTTAGACCCGAGGTCAAGATAGGTCGGATCTAGTGACACATTTCACCAGTGGTCTTTCTATCAAAGCGGGAATTGCTTCAAAGTGAGGCTGGTCCTTTTTATGTAACTAAAAGTGGTTCCTGCAGGCATGACGGCACCTAAGCAGGTAAGCTGATGTGTGTGTGTGTTCAGGCAGTACGTGGAAAGTAGAGCATACAGGAATATAGATAGATGTGTGAACTCTCTCTCTCTCTCTCTCTCTCTCTCTCTCTCTCTCTCTCTCTCTCTCTCGTGAACCTCGTCTAGGGACCAGGAGTTTCACCATCGTGCAACGGTGTTAATTTAAACCCGAATGTGTTTGTTTTTTCCGAATGGGAGTCTGGTATGTACAGGACAATCACTGCCGCAATTGAACCCCCCTTCCACCTTCCCTCCCCTTCCACCTTCCCTCCCCTTCCACCTCCCCTCCCCTTACCCCCTATCCTCGCCCACCACCATAGCTTTTAGCTCGTTTTCTCTTTCTGTTTTCAGTAAAATTTGTAAACTTGAAAACTAATTTTAGAGAAATATTGAGGTTTTGAGGGGTTTGGGGGAATGGAGAGAGAGAGAGAGAGAGAGGGAGAGAGAGAGAGAGAGAGAGAGAGAGAGAGAGAGAGAGACTTCTTCCGGGACTGCCAAGACAGCAATCAGTAATATTGTCAATGGTTGCTGAGTTATAATGATGAGGTCGGGCCCGCAGGGGGAAATCGAGCGAGAATGAAGAAGTGTTGGGAAGAGGTGCGTGAAGAGGAAGAAGTGCTGGGAAGTGGTGCGTGAAGAGGAAGAAGTGCTGGGAAGTGGTGCGTGAAGAGGAAGAAGTGCTGGGAAGTGGTGCGTGAAGAGGAAGAAGTGCTGGGAAGTGGTGCGTGAAGAGGGGAAGAAGTGCTGGGAAGTGGTGCGTGAAGGGGAAGAAGTGCTGGGAAGTGGTGCTGAAGAGGAAGAAGTGTTAGGAAGTGGTGCGTGAAGAGGAAGAAGTGTTGGGAAGAAGTACGTGAAGAGGAAGAAGTGCTGGGAAGTGGTGCGTGAAGAGGAAGAAGTGCTGGGAAGTGGTGCGTGAAGAGGAAGAAGTGCTGGGAAGTGGTGCGTGCAAGTAACTAGGTGTTAGGCAGTGTTACTAGTCAACAACA
>NW_024730104.1:0-11824 GCF_018991925.1 Homarus americanus | reverse complement strand
ACATCAGTTACAGCACAGAGGAGGTAAAAATCAAACCTCCAAGAAAACTCCCTCCATGCCTCCATGATCTAGTTGAATTTATTTATTATGAGGGTATATAAGTAGCCTGGGCCTGGCTTCTTTGTTGGACCTACGGTACCCTTAGCTGGTTAAAAAACTACCTGCTTTCTTTTTCCACTGCTGCTGATTATGGACAAATTGACAAGATTGAGGGTATTACAGAAGATTTATCTCGATCTCGACAACGACAAAAGAAGCCAGTTTCAACATGGACATGGACTACAAACCCTGAAGAACAATCAAAGAAAAAAGGCAGAATTGCAAGACCTGAATCAAAGAAAAAAGGCAGAATTTCGTTGTAGTAAAAGTAGCCTTAGCCATCACCAGTTGCGTCAAAGCTAAAAGAAAATAGAATGTAAGTTTTGTAACATAAATAAACACCATTACTACACATCCCCACAACCAAGCAGCAAGAAACAATACAACACATTTCCACAACCAAGTAACGAGAACGAACACCTGTTGTTTAATAGCGAGAACGAGAAAACTTTTAAATGTGAGTTTTTAAAGAAGTTTCTCTGTAACGTATGCGGTAAGATTTTAAGTAGTATACACAACCTTCGTAATCACCAGTTGATCCATAGTGATAAAAGTCTGGTTAAACACAGAAAAAAACATACACAGGAAGCAAAGTTACGTTGTAACTTATGTGGCAAGATTTTAAGTAGTATACACAACCTTCGTAATCACCAGTTGATCCATAGTGATAAAAGAGAGAAAATTTTTAAATGTGAGTTCTGTATTAAAAAATATTATTGGCCAAATAGTCTAGTTAAACACAGAAAAACACACATACAGGAAGAAAAGTTACGCTGTAACTTATGTGGTAAGATTTTAAGTAGACAAAGCCTTCTTAATTACCAGTTGATCCATAGCGATAAAAAAGAGAAAATGTTTATATGTGAGTTTTGTAGTAAAAAATATTATTGGCCGAGTAACCTGGTTAAACACCCAAAAACACATATAAATTGCTATACAATCTAATGAGGAATCTATACTGTTGAATTTTTTTATTATTACAATGTATCTTTTAAACTATGTACCAAAAGCAAAAAATAATAAAAAATGTACCCCATACCAACTTTTAATAACAAATATCCTTTATTTTTTAGGCAGTGTTTGGTAATACCTAAAATGCTTTTTTAAATAAATCGTAATTCTTATTACTTTGTATTATGTAGAAAAAGATTTTATATTTTTATATTATTATAATAATACTATATAAGAGTATTAGACTAATAATAGTATTTTTTTATTTTTCTACAGATTGCATGTAAGAATTAGGTATTGCATGCCTTCCTGGTATTCACCAGTTACTGCCACGACGAGGATTATATTATGACCGCCCTGAGAAAAACACACAAGGAAGAAAAATTTCGTTGTAACGTATGTGACAAGATTTTAAGTAGTACACACAACTTTAGTCAACACCTGTTGCTACTCCATAGTGATGAAAACTTGAAAACCTTTAAATGTGAGTTTTGTAATAAGAAATATTATAGGCAAACTGACCTGAATAGACACAGTTATAAACATCAGCAGATATCCCCATTTCGCTGTAATATATGTGGAAAGAATTTAAGTAGTAAACAAAGCCTTCGCCATCACCAGTTTAGCCATAGTGATAAAAGAGAGAAAACTTTTGAATGTGAGTTTTGTAATAAAAAATATTTTTGGCCGGGAAGCCTGACTACCCATAGATACACGCATGAGAAAAGAGAGAAAACTTGTAAATGCAAATCAAAGGAAACTTTTGAATGTGAGTTTTGTAATAAGAAATATTATAAGCAAACTGACCTGAATAGACACAGTTATAAACATCAGCAGATATCCTCATTTTGCTGTAATATATGTGGAAAGAATTTAAATAGTAAACAAAGCCTTCGCCATCACCAGTTTAGCCATAGTGATAAAAGAGAGAAAACTTTTGAATGTGAGTTTTGTAATAAAAAGTATTTTTGGCCAGGAAGCCTGACTAGTCATAGATACACGCATAGTGATGATGAGAAAAGAGAGAAAACTTTCAAATGTGAGTTTTGTAGTAAGAAATATTATTGGCAATCTAACCTGAATGAACACAGAAAAACACACATACAGGAGACAACACATATATCCCCACCATCACCACCAGAGGACGAGGAGGATAACGACAAGTGCAAAATACCTGATGATGGAGTTGATGTAGTAAAGGAGGAATGGGAGGATGTAGATTTTTTAAAAACACATATATCCCCACCATCACTACCAGAGGACGAGGAGGATAACGACAATTGGAAATTACCTGATGATGGAGTTGATGTAGTAAAGGAGGAATGGAAGGATGTAGATTTTCCTGATATAGTGAAGGAAGAAGAGAAGGAATTTGAGAATGTAGATTTTCATGATGTAGTGAAGGAAGAAGAGGAGGAATTTGAGGATGTAGATTTTCCTGCAGTGATGGATGAGAGTCACAGCTCTTTGGAATGTAAGTTTTATAATAAAAAATATTCTTGGCTGGGAAACCTGGTTCATAGAAAAATACACATATCCCCAACACCACCACCACCACCACCACCACATTGTAAAATACTTGATTATGGAGTTAATGTAGTAAAGGAGGAGGAATATGAGGATGTAGATTTTCCTGCTGTAGTGAAGGAAGAAGAGGAAGAATTTGAGGATGTAGATTTTCTTGATGTAGTGAAGGAAGAAGAGGGGGAATGGGGGAAGAGGTGAAGGATATTTGTATTTTTTATTTATTTCATTTTCATAACAGAAATGTATAAAAGTATTGGTAATAACAACAATAAAAATGTACTCATATACTAACTTTTAATAATAAAACAAAAATACCACCCACACGCACTAGTAAAGAAAAACTTGAAACCCCCGTAGGTAAAGTTTTCATGTGGCGGGCGGGCGAAAAGTAGTTAAATAGTTATAAGTAACAGCAACCTTCCCCACCTCCAGTTGCGTCATAGCTCGAAATCTGTTTATATAGAGAGGAGCAAATTGTTTGTTGACTAGTAGACTGGCTACAGACGAATTGTAAAGTTATATGACAAGTGTGGCAAAGTAGAACACTTAATGGAGAAACTGACTGACCTTAATATACACCTGTCCTGAATATACACACACAGAAGAAGGGGAAAGAATTTAAGTAGGACACCTGTTGTTTCTTCTTCATAATTATGGATGAACACAAAAAAACACACAGAGAAGAAGGAAAATTTCGCTGTAACGTATGTGACAAGAATTTAAGTAGTAAAGAATATCTTCGTAAACACCTGTTGCTGCTCCATAGTGATTATGATAATGAGAAAAGAGAGAAAACTTTTAAATGTGAGTTTTGTAATAATAAATATTATTGGCAATCTAACCTGAATGAACACAGAAAAACACACAGAAAGTCGGAGCAAAAATGTCGCTGTAATATATGTGGAAAGAATTTAAGTAATACAAGGAACCTTAGTCGCCATCATCAGTTGTGTCACAGCCATCAGCAGATATCCTTATTTTGCTGTAATATATGTGGAAAGAATTTAAGTAGTAAACAAAGCCTTCGCCATCACCTTTTCTCTCTTGAATGTGAGTTTTGTAATAAAAAGTATTTTTGGCCGGGAAGCCTGACTAGTCATAGATACACGCATAGTGATGATGAGAAAAGAGAGAAAACTTTTAACACTCATAGTGATGATGAGAAAAGAGAGAAAACTTTTAAATGTGAGTTTTATAGTAAGAAATATTATTGGCGATCTAACCTGAATGAACACAGAAAAACACACATACAGGAGACAAAATGTCGCTGTAATATATGTGAAAAGAATTTAAGTAATACAAGGAACCTTCGCCGCCATCACCTGTTCTGTCATAGCAAATCAAAGAAAACTTTTGAATGTGAGTTTTGTAATAAAAAATATTCTTGGTCGCAAGACCTGGTTAAACATAGAAAAACACATATATCCCCACCATCACCACCATCACTACCAGAGGACGAGGAGGATAACTACAAGTGCAAAATACCTGATGATGGAGTTGATGTAGTAAAGGAGGAATGGGAGGATGTAGATTTTTATGATATAGTGAAGGAAGAAGAGAAGGAATTTGAGAATGTAGATTTTCCTGCTGTAGTGAAGGAAGAAGAGGAAGAATTTGAGGATGTAGATTTTCCTGGTATAGTGAAGGAAGAAGAGGGAGAATGAGAGAAGAGATGAAGGAGGAATGTAATCTATACTTGTATGTATAAAAGTACTGTGTAACAGTATCAACTAATGTATAACCAACAACAATAAAAATGTTACCATACTATACAAAACCCAATACACTATTTTAGATTTCCTACCATAGTGATGGCGAAAAGTAGTTAAATAGTTATAAGTAACAGCAACCTTCCCCACCTCCAGTTGCGTCATAGCTCGAAATCTGTTTATATCAAATTGTTTGTTGACTAGTAGACTGGCTACAGACGAATTGTAAAGTTATATGACAAGTGTGGCAAAGTAGAACTTAATGGAGAAACTTGCCTTAATAATTATGGATGAACACAAAAAAACACACACAGACACGCACTAGTAAAGAAAAACTTGAAACCCCCGTAGGTAAAGTTTTCATGTGGCGGGCGGGAGAAAAGTAGTTAAATAGTTATAAGTAACAGCAACCTTCCCCACCTCCAGTTGCGTCATAGCTCGAAATCTGTGTATATATAGAGAGGAGCAAATTGTTTGTTGACTAGTAGACTGGCTACAGACGAATTGTAAAGTTATATGACAAGTGTGGCAAAGTAGAACTTAATGGAGAAACTGGATTTAATATACACCTGTCCTGAATATACACACAGAAGAAGGGGGGAAAGAATTTAAGTAGGACACCTGTTGTTGCTGCTTCATAATGATGGATGAACAAAAAAAAACACACACTGAAGAAGGAAAATTTCGCTGTAACGTATGTGACAAGAATTTAAGTAGTAAGGAATATCTTCGTAAACACCTGTTGCTGCTCCATAGTGATGATGATAATGAGAAAAGAGAGAAAACTTTTCAATGTGAGTTTTGTAATAAGAAATATTATTGGCAAACTAACCTGAATGAACACAGAAAAACACACATACAGGAGACAAAATGTCGCTGTAATATATGTGGAAAGAATTTAAGTAATACAAGGAACCTTAGTCGCCATCATCAGTTGCATCTTAGATCAAAGAAAACTTTTGAATGTGAGTTTTGTAATAAAAAATATGTTTTGCCGGGAAACCTGGTTCGACATAGAAAAACACACATATCCCCCCTACAACCAGAAAAATTTCACTGTAACATATGTGACAAGAATTTAAGTAGTAAAGAATATCTCCGTAAACACCTGTTGCTGCTCCATAGTGATTATGATAATGAGAAAAGAGAGAAAACTTTTAAATGTGAGTTTTGTAATAAGAAATATTATTGGCAATCTAACCTGAATGAACACAGAAAAACACACATACAGGAGACAAAATGTCGCTGTAATATATGTGAAAAGAATTTAAGTAATACAGGGAACCTTCGCCGCCATCACCTGTTCTGTCATAGCAAAAAATGTTGCTGTAATATATGTGGCAAGATTTTAGGTAGTCAAAGGTGTCTTCGCGATCACCAGTTATGTCACAGCAGATCTAAGAAAACTTTTGAATGTGAGTTTTGTAATAAAAAATATTCTTGGCCGCAAGACATGGTTAAACATAGAAAAACACATATATCCCCACCATCACCACCACCAGAAGACGAGGAGGATGACGACAATTGCAAAATACCCGATGATGGAGTTAATGTAGTAAAGAAGGAGGAATGGGAGGTAGATTTTCCTGATATAGTGAAGGAAGAAGAGAAGGAATTTGAGAATGTAGATTTTCATTATGTAATGAAGGAAGAAGAGGAGGAATTTGAGGATGTAGATTTTCCTGCCATAATGATGGATGAGCGTCACAGCTCTTTGTATTCTTGGCCGAGAAACCTGGTTCGACATAGAAAAACACACATATCCCCACCACCCCCACAACCACCACCACCACCACCACTACCACCACCACCAGAGGATGAAGAGGATGACGACAATTGCAAGATACTTGATGCTGGAGTTGATGTGGTAAAGGAGAGAGGGTATACACCACCACCACCATCACCACCACCACCAGAGGACGAAGAGGATGACGACAATTGCAAGATACCTGATACTACACACATATCACCACCACCACCACCATCACCACCAGAAGACGAGGAGGATGACAATTATGTTAATGTAGTAAAGAAGGAGGAATTTGAGGATGTAGATTTTCCTGGTGTAGTAAAGGAAGAAGAGGGGGAGTGAGAAAAGAGGTGAAGGAGGAATGGAATCTCTATCTATGCTTGTATTTTTTATTTACTATTTATTTAATTTCTGTGAAATGTATAATGCTCGCTAATGATTGATAATACAATTATACATAATTGAAAAAAAACTTTTAAGTTACATGACAAATAACCTGAATAAACGAAAAAACACATAGGACAAATGTCGATATAAATTATATACCAATAAAAGTACCTATATATACTTTTAATAACAAAACAAAATACCACTTTTTTGTGGCTTTCTTGTCAAGTATGTGGCAAGATGTGGCAAGATTTTAAGTAGAGCTTCCTTCATGGAGAGAAACTATAAATGTAAGTTTTCTACGAGGAAATATTACAACAGACCGATTGCCCTAAATAAACACAGAAAAAACGGAAAGAATTTTCAAGCTATGCTTTGTAAACACCTGTTGTTGCTCCATAATGATGGATAAGAAAAGAGAGAAAACTTATAAATGTGAGTTTTGTAATAAGAAATATTCTTGGCCGCAAAACCTGGTTGATCATAGAAAAACACACACACAGGAGGAAAAGTTTCGCTGTAACGTATGTGGCAAGATTTTAGGTAGTACAAACAGCCTTCGTCGCCATCAGTTGTTCTGTCACAGCAGATCAAAGAAAACTTTTGAATGTGAGTTTTGTAATAAAAAATATTCTTGGCCGGACTGCCTGGTTAAACATAGAAAAATACACACACAAGAGGAAAAGTTTCGCTGTAACGTATGTGGCAAGATTTTAGGTAGTACAAACAGCCTTCGTCGCCATCAGTTGTTCTGTCACAGCAGATCTAAGAAAACTTTTGAATGTGAGTTTTGTAATAAAAAATATTCTTGGCCGGACTGCCTGGTTAAACATAGAAAAATACACACACAAGAGGAAAAGTTTCGCTGTAGTGTATGTGGCAAGATTTTAGGTAGTACAAGGAGCCTTCACAAACACCTGTTGTTCCACGGCGGCAGATCTAAGAAAACTTTTGAATGTGAGTTTTGCGATAAGAAATACTATGGACCGTCTGCCCTTAATAAACACAGAAAAATACACACACAGGAGGCAAAGCTTCGTCGCCATCACCGGTTGAGTCACAGCAGATTAAAGAAAACTTTTGAATGTCCGCAAAATCTGATTCAACATAGAAAAACACACACATTCCCCCCACCACAAACACCACAACCACCACCACCACCACCACCACCACCAGAAGACGAGGACAATTGCAAAATACCCGATGATGGAGTTAATGTAGTAAAGAAGGAGAGGAATGGGAGGATGTAGATTTTCCTGATGTAGTGAAGGAAGAAGAGAAGGAATTTGAGGATGTAGATTTTTCTGATGTAGTGAAGGAAGAAGAGGAAGAATTTGAGGATGTAGATTTTCCTGATGTAGTGAAGGAAGAAGAGTTTGAGGATGTAGATTTTCCTGGTGTAGTGAAGGAAGAAGAGGGGGAATTAGAGGAGGTGAGGGAGGAATGGAATCTATGTACAACCAACACCAACAATAAACATTACCTATATATTAACTTTTAATAACAAAACAAAATACCACTTTTTTGTGTGGCAGGCAAGATATGGCAAGATTTACTTCTATGGAGAAAACCTATAAAAACATTTAAATGTGAGTTTTGTAATAAGAAATATTATTGGGAAAGTAGCCGGCATATAAAAACACACACAGGAGACAAAAAAGTACAACTGCTGCCAAGAATATTTTTTTTTACAAGTTAGATACAAGCATAGATAGATTCCATTCTTCCCTCTTTTCTCATCTTCACTATGGAGCAGCAACAGGTGTTTACGAAGATATCCTTTACTAAGAATTTGTGACCCGCCCCCAAATATTTTTTAGTACTACAACGTCCCCATATACCTTGTTAACACAGAAAGCAAAGTTTCTTGAAGTTAAACACCATAATATTGCCTGCCGATTAATACTTAAATAATAACTTTTAATAACTAAAATAAAACATTCGTTTTAAATCCTAAAATCTTACCTGCCACATAACCAGGTTTCCCGGCCAAGAACATTTTTTATAATAAAATTCATATCAAAAGTTTTCTTTGTATAAACTCTATGTACAACCAACAAGAATAAAAATGTACCTTTTAATAACAAAACAAAATACCACTTTTTGTGGCTTGCTTGTTAAGTATGTGGCAAGATATGGCAAGACTTACTTCATGAAGAGAAAACTTATAAATGTGAGTTTTGTGAGAGGAAATATTACATACCAGACCGATTGCCCTGAATAAACACAGCTGTTGTTGCTGCATAGTGATGGATAAGAAAAGGCTTTGTCACAGCAACTCAAAGAAAACTTTTGAATGTGAGTTTTGTAATAAAAAATATTCTTGGCCGCACAACCTGGTTGAACATAGAAAAACACACACACAGGAGGAAAAGTTTCGCTGTAACATATGTGACAAGATTTTATGTAGTACAAACAACCTTCGTCGCCATCACCTGTTCTATCATAGCAAATCAAAGAAAACTTTTGAATGTGAGTTTTGTAATAAAAAATATTCTTGGCCGCAAGACCTGGTTGATCATAGAAAAACACACACACAGGAGGAAAAGTTTCGCTGTAACGTATGTGGCAAGATATTAGGTAGTACAAAGAGCCTTCGTCGCCATCAGTTGTTCTGTCACAGCAGATCTAAGAAAATTTTTACTTTTGTATGTGAGTTTTGTAATAAAAAATATTCTTGGCAGCAAGACCTAGTTGAACATAGAAAAACACATACACAGGAGTGTAACGTATGTAGTAAGATTTTAGGTAGTACAAGGAGCTTTCGCCGCCATCAGTTGTGTCACAGCAGATATAAGAAAACTTTTGAATGTGAGTTTTGTAATAAAAAATATTCTTGGCCGGGAAACCTGGTTCAACATAGAAAAAAAAAACACATATCCCCAGAGGACGAGGAGGGTGACAATTGCAAAATACATGTAGTAAAAGAGGAATGGAAGAATGTAGATTTTCCTGATATAGTAATTATTTTCATAACAAATGTATAAAAGTACTGGTAACAGTATAAACTTATGTACAACTAACAACAATAAAAATGTTCCTACTAACTTTTAATAACAAAACAAAATACAACTTTTTTGTGGTCGGTCAGTATATGGCAAGATATGGCAAGACTTACTTTAAATGTGAGTTTTGTGAAAGAGGAGAAAGAGTTCTGTGAAAGGAGGAATTGAATCTGAGTGAGTACTACAACAATAAAAATGTCCCCATATACTAACTTTTAATAACCTTTTACAAAACAAAACAAAATGTTTACACAGAAGGCAAAGTTTCGGCTGTAATGAATGAATAGTTTTTAAGTTAAAACACCATAATATTGCCGATTAATACTTAATTGTACAAACTTTATTAAAATTGTTGTCCGTCGATGTTGCGTGGTTGTGGGGGAAAATGGGAGAAAGATTTCTGAGAAGGGGAGGAATTGAATCTTATTGAGTACTACAACAATAAAAATGTCCGTCCTCTTTAATAACGTTTTACAAAACAAAACAAAATGTTTACACAGAAGGCAAAGTTTCGGCTGTAATGAATGAATTGTTTTTAAGTTAAAACACCATAATATTGCCGATTAATACTTAATTGTACAAATTTTATTAAAATTGTTGTCCGTCGATGTTGCGTGTTTGTGGGGGGAAATGGGAGAAAGAGTTCTGTGAAGGGGAGGAATTGAATCTGATTGAGTACTACAACAATAAAAATGTCCGTCCATATACTAATTTTTAATAACATAATATTCCCGATTATACTTAATTGTACAAACTTTATTAAAATTGTCGTCCAAAAGCAAAATTTCGCTGTAATGAATGGTTTTAGTTAAACACTATAATATTGCCGATTAATACTTAATTGTAGAAACTGTATTAAAATTGGCGATATTGCGTATTTGTTTAAAATGGTAATTGGTCTGCCGATGGTGTAACACAAAAACGTAAATAAAAATTAATAACTATTAATGTATAAAATAAAAAAATTCACTTTTAAATTTCTATGAATTTTTTTTTTGGGGGGGGGAATCATAATCACAAAGTTTAAGAATTTATAATTTTCTCATAATTCCTTCTAAAAAAATAAAATATAAGGTTACTTCAAATATAAAAGTATAAAATTATTAAATAAATAATTAAACATATACCTGTAAATAATAAATAATATAAGTGTTTTATTTTTTCTCTATTCTTTATATAGTCTAAACATATTTGTACATTAAAAAAGGGCCGTCTTGTTTCCTTTAATCTAACTATTAAGGCATTCTTTACAATTTTTCTTTTAATATTATTATTATTTATAACCCATTGGATAACATCCAATTCCAGTAATTTATCAATTTCTGTTTTAGTAAAACATCGGTGATGCCATAAGTTGCTACATTTTTTACACTGTATATTATTTATACACATACCTTTGTCACATAAACAACGACGATCTTTTTTTTTATATTTTCTAATAAAATCTTCACCTTTTTTTTTCTTAACAAAAGGACACTGAGGAGACCAACGAGCATGCTCGATCCAAGGATTATCAAAATGTCTCCAATTTCGAAGCCCAATTCCACACACAAAACATTGTACATGGTCACTTATACCACAATAAAAAAAACCAGACTCCGCCATTTTTTTAACATTGAGAGTTAATGGCCAATTCTTGTATGTAGACTTTCTATTATCAAGTGTGCTAAAGAACAACATCCTCTTATCTTGTGCTTGTGGAATATAATCAATAATAATATCTTCTTTTATATTCCCAAATTCTCCAGTGCCAGGCTTCTCCTCTTTTTCTTCTTCTGTCTCTTCTTCTTCTTCTTTTTCTTCTTCTTCTTCTTCTTCTTCTTCTTCTTCCTCCTCCTCCTCCTCTTCTTCTTCTTCTTCTTCTTCTTCTTCTGCCTCCTCTTCTTCTTCTTCTGTATCTATTTCAATAGATAATATTTTACATTGTTCCATCGGAATATTACCAACTGGTTTAGATCCATTTATAAATGGACACTCGGGAGACCAATGTGTATGTCTTTCTCGTGGTAGTTCACTTGAGACATAGTTCATTTTCCAATTCATAATTAATAAACCACAAAAAATACAACTACACATATCTTTGTATCTCGTATAATAAAATCCATCTTTGGCTAAATCTGCTGGCTTCAACCAATTCAATGGCCATTCTACGAATGTATCTAATCTTGTTTGTTCATAATTTAAGCTTTTAAATCCATAAAATATTTTGTATGGTGATAGTTGCTGACGAAGGTGAATTGCTTGTTGCATTTTCTCGCTTGCTGCATTTCCTCTATGAGATGGCTACTTAAAGAAACAGTCTTTTATATATGGAAGTACTAGCAAGAGCAAGGAATGGAGTTTGGGGTGCGGGTTTGTCAATAGTTTTTTATTTCTCTTCCTTCCTCTATTTTATA
>NW_024730103.1:0-6902 GCF_018991925.1 Homarus americanus | reverse complement strand
ATATGTGTGTGCATATATTGGTATTATCGTATAGTAAGAGTGACAGACGTAGGATATTAGGTTCCAAGTGTCATAAGGCTTACCTGTTATTACACGTGGCAGTTGTGTAGTAAGTCTTATCGAGTGTTGGGAAGAATCCGGATCTGTTTAATGCCGTACCCTCACTCCAGAGTAGGCTGTTCCATAGTCACTAGTTTACGGTGAAGTGATATCTTGGGACGCCTCGCTCTACCAGGACCCCATAATTATAAAGCCTCAATTATTGTTCTTCTCATTATCTCATTCAGGGTCAATCATACCATATATCAGGGTTGTTAATCCGGATCTTTATATTAATGCCGTAATACGCCCTACCTCTTTCAAGTATATCAGGGTTGTTAATCCGGATCTTTATATTTATGCCGTAATACGCCCTACCTCTTTCAAGTCTCTTATCCTTATCTAAGGATCTTCTCAGAAGAACAATAATCATAAGTGTAATTTCCCTAGGTATAACTTGGTTAGTTTCCGGAACTTTCTGGTTATCCACTGCCGTGATATTTTCTAGGTTATCCACTTATCTTATCTTTTGACCATTAGTTAATTTATCCTATTTTTCTTAACAATGGCCACCTCAGGTTTTGATCTCCAGGATTTTATTGAAAATCCTTCCGTAGCTAAATTACGTGTTAATATCCTGAAGAAAGAATGGAAAGAAATAGCCAACTAATATAATATCCCATTTTCACAGCAACTGACTAAGGAAATGTTAAAAAATCATGTGATTGAAGTGCTGGTTCAACATGAAGTTTTAAAAGAATCCGCTGTTGACAGATTAACGCCCATGTCCAAGAAACTTCAACCACTATCCACCACCCCTCCTCACTCAGAAGTTGCTTCAGGTCTGGCTAGCCCTCAAGAAAAAACACAACGAATAGACGCCTTAGAACTAGAACGAGCAAGGTTCGAGTTCCAAATCAAAATGAAAGAACTAGAGTTGGAACAGGCCAAGTTGGAGAAGGAGGCCAAGTTGGAGCAGGCCAAGTTGGAGCAGCAGGCCAAGTTGGAGCCTGAAGAAAGGTCGGAACAGGCCAAGTTGCAGCATGAAGAAAAGTTGGAACAGGCCAGGTCGGAACAGGCCAAGTTGGAGCAGGAGGTTAGACTGAAAGAACTACAGGTAAGAGAGATAGAAGTCACCTTAACATCGGAGTTTAGATCAAAAGAAGTGGCATTAAGAGAGAAACTAGCTGCTTTTAACCCTGCTACTGCTTCTTCCCTTGTTCCCGGGTTTGATGAATCCGATATGGACGGGTCATTTAGGACTTTTGAGAAAATAGCCGGGAAAAATGAGTGGCCAAAGGACCAGTGGGTGTCAGTGTTAGTTCCTAAAATTATACATGGTAAGGCTCGTAGAGTTTATAACTGTTTAGACCAGACTGATGACTATGATAACGTAAAAAAGAATATCCCTAATTCTTATGCTATCACGCCAGATGGATACCGGCAGAAGTTTCAAACCAATTCAACCATTTTCCCACACCTTGTTGCTGAGTTTGCTCAAGAAAAGCTTAGGTTTTTAAGAAGTGGTTAGAGGCTACAGAGACCTCCACATTTCAGGATTTGTTAAATTTTGGTAGTCCTGGAGGAGTGGAAGAGTACATACCATTTCACATCTTGAAGCATGTGGAGGAGCGTGAGAAGTTAAATTTAGGCGTGCTGCTGAGCTGGCTGATGCGTACGCTTTGTTGGTGGAGTCACTGGGCAGTAGAGAACGTGGTACTTCCCGACATGTTAGGTCCTCCTCTGATGATAACCTTTGGGGCGTGAGTGGTAGGTCGAAAGGTCCCACACCTACTCCCCCCGATGCAACCAAGCTTACTTGTTCTTACTGTAAAAACCCAGGCCATACGATCCAGACTTGTAAACACCCAAAGTGTCGAATTGCTAAAAGTAGTTCCCTGGATCCCAAATCCAAACCAATAGCAAACACCAATGTGGAAAGGCCCCATCATGATCTCTTCTCTTCATTCACCTATGAGGGAAAAATTTCAATCATGGAGGGGTCTCGTTCTTTCCCTATTCGTATACTACGTGATACGGGCGCAGCACAATCTATCCTCCTGTTTAACGTCATTCATGATATATCTACCGCATTTACTAATGAGTGTTCTAATTTCGGATCTCTCATCCCATTCTTCCTATCCTTTAGCTAAAGTGCACCTCCAATGTCCCTTGATTACTAAAGTGCAATAGCCATAAGGAAAGACCCAATGCTCAAAAGCGGCATTCATTTATTATTGGGTAATGACTTGGTAGGAGATCTAGTGGTTCCTAACATAAAGACAGTCGACTCCTCTCACCTGTCAACCCAACACTGACCTAAAGAAACGGCCTCATCTTTTCCCATCTTGTGCTGTCACCCGGTCACAGAGTGTGCGAAATGGGCCCTCTTCATCTAAAACCACCTCTAATATCTTCCTACCCACAGAAGATCTGTACAATAAGACCATTAGTAAGGAGGAGCTCGTTAAAGCCCAACAATCTGATCCATCTTTGACTAAACTTCATCATGCAGCAATTGAGGGTAAAGATTTTAACACCCTTCCGTGTTTTTATTATCATGAAGGGGTTTTGATGAGGGCTTATAGGCCCCCTGAGCTTGCCCATCTAGACACGTGGTCTGAAATACATCAAGTGGTAATTCCCACCTCAGTCAGACCAGCATTAATTGCCCTTGCCCATGATGGTATTTCAGGACATTTGGGAATCCTGAAACATATAAAAAGCTCCTCCAACACTATTATTGGCCTGGACTTAGGAAGGATGTGTCAAAATACCTAAAATCTTGTCATATTTGTCAAATGGTAGGAAAACCAAATGAAAGTATACCAGCAGCTCCCATTAAGCCCATCCCAGTATTTTCTACACCATTTGAAAAGATTGTTGTGGATTGTGTGGGCCCATTACCAAAGACTACGAAGGGAAATCAATTCCTGCTCACAGTTATGGATACCAGTACACGTTATCCTGAGGCTTTTCCCCTTAAAAGCATCACTTCAAAAAATGTAATCAAACCTCTTTTGCACCTTTTCACTTCAGTGGGCATTCCTAAAGAGATCCAATCCGATCAGGGCACCAATTTTACGAGCAATCTTTCAAACAGGTGATGAAAGACCTCAGTGTGGACCATTGTACATCTTCGGCTTACCACCCACAATCCCAAGGTTGCTTGGAACGGTTCCATCAAACTTTCAAATCAATGCTCAAAAAATACTGTATAGAACACCAAAAGGAATAGGATGAAAGCATAGACTTGTTACTCTTTGCCATCAGGGAATGTCCCCAGGAGTCATTGGGTTTCTCCCCGTTCGAGTTACTATATGGAAGACAAATTCGGGGACCCCTTAAAATAGTAAAGGAGCAGTGGTTTGACACTCCATCTATTAAGCCCGCAACAGTTTCCCAATACATTGACACTTTACGGGACAAATTAACTGAAGTCCGAACCATTGCTCAGTCAAACTTAAAAAAGTCCAAGAAAAAATGGTGAAGTCCCAACCTAAATTAGTTGAAAGATCATTTTCTCCAGGTGACAAAGTGTTACTCTTTCTACCCATTCCAGGCTCTCCCCTTAAAAGCAAGTTTACTGGTCCCTATATAGTTGCTAATAAACTATCTCCCCTCAACTATATAGTCCATACTCCTGATCGCAGAAAAGATTCACAACTTGTTCACATTAATCTCATGAAACTTTACCATTCCAGGCAGTCAGAGGAAGACATCCCAGAGGCTATAAGTCAACCTGTATTGAATACGGTTTTGTCAGGGCCGGAGCTGGAGACAGATGACATGGACCTATTGGAGAATTTAGACTTCCCTCTACCTAAAGAAAACCCTGCTAACAGTCACATACTCAACAACTTGGATGAGTATTTTTCTGTTCTGAACCCATCTCAAGCAAAAGATCTCACTAAGTTATTATCAACATTTCCTAAAGTCACGTCAGACCTCCCAGGGTTTTGTAATATACTTAAACATGATATTAAGCTAATCTCAGATGATGTACAACCCATTAGGCAATCAGCATATCGACTAAATCCACAAAAAAAGGAGATTATGAAAAAGGAGGTAGATTTTTTGTTAAAACATAACTTAGCTGAGCCTAGTACCTCCCCCTGGGCTTCACCTTGCCTTCTCATTCCAAAACCCGATGGCACTTTTCGTTTCTGTACCGATTATCGTAAAGTGAACCAGGTCACTGTCTCAGACTCACCTCTACCTTTTGATTGAAGATATATTGAGACAGTATAGGCTGTGCCAAATTTATCAGTACGGTGGACTTATTGAAAGGATATTATCAAGTGGGACTCACGGATAGGGCCAAAATAATCTCGGCATTTATAACTCCATTTGGTCTTTTTTCTCAATATTTATGGTGGCGTTTGGCTTCTTTTCAGCCGTTCCGCCACATTCCAGAGGGCCATCAACTTCCTAATTCAGGACCTAGGTGGGACGTTCGCCTACCTGGATGACCTGGTGGTGGTGTCGGACAGCTGGGACGAACATCTGGTGCGTTTGGAGATACTGTTTGCACGACTGCAAGAGACTGGATTCACCATAAACCTGGCTAAATCTGCTTTTGGCCGGGCCTCAGTGACTTACCTGGGACACATCGTTGGGCATGGTATGGTGAGACCCAAGGACGCAAACGTTAGAGCCATCTTGTCCTTTCCCACTCCAAGGACGAGGAAGGAACTCATGCGCTTCCTGGGGATGTGCGGCTACTACCGTCGGTTCTGCAGTAACTTCTCCAGCGTGGTCGGACCCCTCACAGACCTTACCAGTTCTGCGGTCCCTTACATCTGGAACCAGAGGTGCGACCAGTCTTTCCACCGCCTCAAAGCCTTCCTTGCCTCCAAGCCTGTAGTCCACCCCCCTGACTACACCTCGCCCTTCCATCTGCAAATCGACGCTAGTGGTGTCGGAGTGGGGGCTGTGCTCCTACAACCCGACCCAACCACTGATGTTCTTCACCCTGTGGCATATTACTCCGCCAAGTTGAAAAAACATCAGACCAACTACTCGACCATAGAGAAGGAGGCCTTGGCTCTGGTGTTGGCAATAAAGAAATTTGAATGTTACCTCCAGTCTTGCCCACAAACAACCCTAGTCTTCACCGACCATAACCCACTCCACGTTCATCCAAACCAACAAGACCTCCAACCAGCGAATCCCGCCAGCTCTCACCCAGCCCCAATCTACAAGTCCGGTACATAAAGGGGCCGGATAACTCCGATTGAAGACCTTATCCCGAGCTCCAGTGGAAATGCAGCAGCTACTCTCCAGACGCACCAGATCACCTCCTTCGCGCCCGCGCTGCGGAGGTCTTTGGAGGGGGGTGTGTTACGAACCCCTCCACCAATTGTCCTGATCTACCTACCCAGCACCACGAGCAACGCTATCTAGGGACGAGACACGAGTATGACTCGTCTTAGTTACCACTCCGGGGTTTCCCTTCTCCATATCCTGGTTGTTGCGTCACTTCCTCCAAGTCTTCTTTGTGAGCTCCAATTCGAGGAGAGGGGACTTGGCTCTGGGAAGTGACCACAGGATCATCTATCCTCTAAACCTACGTGCAGTGACTACCTACCGTCTTCTACAATACTCAGCCTTACTCGTCAGCCATCTCAGCTCCTCACTTAAGTACTTATATGTTGTATTAACTCCCCCACGTCCACTTGCTTCAAGATTGTTTTATGTTTATTAATATGTATATACTGTTAATGTTTAGGTTAAGTTTGGTTAAGGGTAATTTATAAGCTGAATATTTTGTTAAGGGATTTATGGTACTCTATTATATACAACGAAAACTCGCATCCTTTGTCTACCCTTTTATAGTCCGATTGTCTTTGTTTTTTTTATTGTTGTTACCTGTTGGGATCTGGGTAGACGTATAACTATATTCTAAATCCCCAACTCGTAACACGTTACTTGACACTGACTCTCGGACACACCTGAATGAATACACTTCCCACAGTAGGTAACTCACCCTAGGACGTTCTGACAAGACTCACGTGTACCCTGACGTAGGCCCAGTGAATGCTTGGCTGGGCTGCCTCCATCACAGGGAGAGTCTGCTTAGCTGACGATGCCGTGGTCTAGTCGGGAGGTCTCCCTCCCGACCTGGGGAGGGGACGTGCGTGACTCTGCTTAGTGAACCGAGAGACGACCCGAACGGGAGAGAGATGACAGCAACCAGCATGAGAATCGTAATGGAATCCCGAATGGAATCTCGAATATCGAATCTCGAATGCCGAATATGGAATATTGAATGCCCGTGGACGGGACTGTAGGGCCTTTATATGGGGTCGGCCCAGCCGGCTTCTGACCTCTAACAATTAACACTAAACTGGTTTGATCTGGATAATTGTGTGCAGGTGTGGTCCTGGCCAGGTGTCTTGGCTAGGTGCGGTTGTAGGTCACCGGCTCACGTCATTAGCGGGCCAGGTCAAGTCCCTAGGGTCGACCTGACGTGTGTCAACCTGGAATGCGGTGGTACCACGAGGTCTGTGGTGTACTTGCTGTTATATGTGACATAATTCTGGGCTGTAAGGTTTGGTCTGACAATCACTCATTACAGAGGGGTGTACCTGGGAGAGTCAGGGGTGTAACTGGGAGTGTCAGGGGTGTACCTGGGAGTGTCGGATGTGTACCTGGGAGTGTCAGAGGTGTAGCAGGGAGTGTTAGAGGTGTACCTGGGAGTGTCACAGGTGAACCAAGGAGTGTCAGCGGAGTACCTGGGAGTGTCAGAGGTGTACCTGGGACTATCGGAGGTGTACCTGGGAGTATCGGAGGTGTACCTGGGAGTGTCAGTGGTGTACCTGGGAATATCAGAGGTGTATCTGGGAGTGTCAGGGGTGTAC
>NW_024730102.1:0-8141 GCF_018991925.1 Homarus americanus | reverse complement strand
AGTCCGCCACATCGTGTCAACACCCCACTACCCACAGTCAAACGGCCATGCTGAGGCTGCGGTCAAGACAGTCAAGCACCCCATCCTCAAGGTGGCCCCTTCAGGCAACATAGACTGTGAGGCGTTTGACAAAGGACTCCTGGAGTTACGTAATACTCCCACCCACACAGGACGCTCCCCTGCCCAGATCCTGTATGGTCACCCTCTCCGCTCTTGCGTTCCTGCACACGCCAAGGCCTTTGCAAAGGAGTGGCAGACCAGAGCCGAGAGCTGCGACCGCCGCGCCGCTTCACGTGCCCAGGACGCCAAGGCTCAGTATGACGACCGTGCCCGCCCTCTTCAGCCACTGGAGATTGGTGCCCTTGCCCGCGTCCAGGACCCGACGACGACACGTTGGGACAAGGTGGGCATAGTGATAGGCGTCGGCCGGTCGCGGGACTACAAGGTCAGGATGCCGAGCGGCCGTGTCTGGTGGAGGAACCACCGCTTCCTCCGGCCAGTCCCACCCCCTGCTGCTGGCCCCCTGACCGAGGACGAGTCACCTACACCTCACGAGGATCCGCCCCACAGTGCACCTCGACGCTCGGAGCGACTTAGGACTAAGAAGTCCGCTCAAGACAAAGACTATGAGCGTGAGGGGGGAAGGAGATGCAGGTTATGTATCTAAGCTACTGTGCCGAGTAGCAACCCTGTACATAAGCTACTGTGCCAAGTAGCAACCCTGTACATAAGCTACTGTGCCGAGTAGCATTTATATATATAATCACGTGGCAACACTGCACGTGTTATGTGGCAACATTGCCCCGAGGCTGCCATATGGCAAGGCGCCTCAGTCTGACTGTGTGAGCCGTGCATGGCACACGCGAGTCACCCTTGTATTTCTCTCATCCACAATAAACGGACTCAGTGTTACTCAGTGTTTCCCTAGCCATCACTGCATTCTTCAGGGCACACTAGTAACTTTCATAAACTACAGGGTAAAAGTTTGATTTCCACAGGATGAAAAACAGAGAAAAAGGTGGATTTTATTGTGTATGCAGCAAATATATAGGGTGCAACAGGCGGACGGGCAATACTTGAGAGAGAGCTGTTGGCAGGTTTAAATATAAATTCCCTAATGTCTTAGTTCAGCCAGGAAACCGGATGTGGGGAGACAAGTGACTTATTTGTTGCTTAAAACTGTTGTGTAGTCTAGTCATCCGTCATATATCTAGTGGCTGTATTGATAAACTGAAAACCTCTCCGCATATATATTTGTATTTACTGTAATGGTTTGGGTGGAGGGGATGATGATAATTAATATTATTAATAATTCTTCTTGTATTCCTTCTGCCTCCCCAGTAAATAGATAGCCCATATGCTTATAATTACTTAATTGCTTTTACACAGATGCTGGCAGCAAAATCATAAGAGTATAAATAATATTAAGAGAGAAAGAAGAGGATTATCAATATTAATTATAATACATTTTTAATAATAAGAAGAGGAATACCTAAAAAATAATGATGACATGAGAAGTTCAAGTGGCTAACTGAAAGATGGTGTGCTAGGGGATGAGAAAATCAGGATATATTGCAAGAATATTATCTTAAGCTGCCCCTACACGTTATATTATTGGGCAATATGCGCACCCCCTTACACGGCTCAATATTATTGACCAAAAACTTGTCAGTACACCAACACACATATGGCATATATATAGCCGTTGCATCAGCTTATTGTGTTCAGAAAAAAGAAAAGAATAAAAAAAGCTTCGCTGGATGCAAAAGTGGTACTGTACATGAAAAGACATCAATATAGCCATGAAAAATTCTTAAAGGACGTAAGAGTCAGTGACCCAGGTGATTTCAAAAACGTTATGCGCCTGGATGATAAAGCAGAGTAGAGTTGCTACATAATACGACCATGTAAGGACAGTATTTGGACAGTGGACAGACGTGCTATGTTATAAATATCCTTAGAATGGTTTAGTTCATGTCTATAATTATAAGGAGAAGTATCATACATATGTATTAAATACATGGTTTGTTCTGTACTATTACAGTATTATTCTGCATAATTCTGTATTAGATACATGTTTTGTCAGCAGTTGCAATAGTGAGTAGTCAATAAATATGGGACTTCATTACGGGCATCCTCATACCCATTCTCAACTGGGCTGCTTCTTGATTGTGAAGGCTTTTCCTCATCCATCAAAAACAGCCTCTCATCATAATACCATAATGTAGATTAATACACCTCATCAGAGCCTGCACCGGATTTCTTTAAACGGGTGCTAATTTCCTCATTTCATTTGTAAAGTTGATTCTCAGTGAATTTAATTTCTTTTTCACATCATCTAGTGTGGCCTCTTTATATTTGTTCACCAAAATATCATATGCATTGTTCTTCTTTTGTCTGTTGCTGTATTCATCCGATTTCACTTTCCATATTGCAGGTAAATCCTTATATAACCTAATTCATTCCACTAGGAATCTCCATTCATCGTCCTATGTGGCAGACATTGTGACGGGAGACATTGCTGCAGCGAAGGTAGCAGACACATGACGCAATAGTACACTTATTCCGTAGTAAAAATCAAACCGATTTTGATTCCGTCGACATAATGTATATCAATATTAATGCGCAATTTGGGTTTTTTCTCAATATTAGTCGTCGTGTAGGACTGCCTTAATACAGAGGGTGGCCTCACCTGTGATAATCTATGAGTACTCCATCGCTGCCGTTTTCTTCGACTGCGGCCAATGACCTCACATAATTAGCCCCGCCCTCTGCCATTGGTTGACTTTCTGTAATTAGGACTTTGGGGAAAAGGGTGAGGAGGAAGGAAATCACGAGGATGAGGAGGAAGAAGAACGAAGGGAGGAAGAACTAAAGGAGAAGGAAGAAGAAGAAGAGGGGGAGGAAGAAGAAGAGGGGGAGGAAGAAGAAGAGGAGGAGGAAGAAGAGCAAGGGGAAGTATAAGAGGAGGAAGGAGAATATGGGGAGGGATAAAGAGGCGAGGAGGGAAGAGAGTAAGATGGGGGGAGACTAAAGACGGAAGGGGAAACTTGTAACAATTATCTTTTAAATTCAACCACTCTTGTTAACCTTGTGGGGGACATCCACAAAGATCTTTTCGGCTGCACTGGGGCTTCATGTGTTGAGGGAGAGTGTAGCCTCTTGATTTTTGGCTGCACTGGCGTTTCATGTGTTGAGGGAGAGTGTAGCCTCTTGGTTTTTGGCTGCACTGGTGTTTCATGTGTTGATGGAGTGTCTAGCCTCTTGATTTTTGGCTGCACTGGCGCTTCATATGTGTTGATGGAGCGTCAGGGCTTCCTGATTTCTGGCCGCACTGGTGGTGCCAAAGTGATGAGTGTTCTAGCTCTGTATTTTAGCTGCACTGGTGTTTATATACAGGAGAGTGTAGCCTCTTGGTTTTTGGCTGCACTGGTGTTTCATGTGTTGATGGAGTGTCTAGCCTCTTGATTTTTGGCTGCACTGGCGCTTCATATGTTGAGGAAGAGTGTAGCCTCTTGGTTTTTGGCTGTACTGGTGTTTCATGTGTTGATGGAGTGTCTAGCCTCTTGATTTTTGGCTGCACTGGCGCTTCATGTGTTGAGGGAGAGTGTAGCCTCTTGGTTTTTGGCTGCGCTGGTGTTTCATGTGTTGATGGAGTGTCTAGCCTCTTGATTTTTGGCTGCACTGGCGCTTCATATGTTGAGGGAGAGTGTAACCTCTTGGTTTTCGGCTGCACTGGTGTTTCATGTGGTCTGGGGGAGGATGGCCTTTTCGTTGTTTGTTTAGTCATTCCTTTAAAATTCGTTGTGGACCGAATAATTTTTATTTTGCTACCACACTATGTTTTATACTCCTTTGGGAGAGATATTTTCAAACCTATGGCGCTATTCTGATCTGGTAATTAATCCTTACATCGGTAGATACAGTCACGTAAGTGCCGTATCATCAGTTCATTTGTAGGCCTATGAGCAGGGTCTTAGCTTTAGGACATTCTCAACCATTTTATTATATTTGTCTTGATGGGGATCCTTACCGTTTGCAAAATCTGTCGCCACATAAGCCCGAGGCTGAACATCTCGCTGGCTTCTGAACATCCCCATCCCGCTCGTACCTCAGGAGCGTACCAGCAAAATTTATAGGAGATGGGGTGCAAGAAAACCGGGAACCCAAGCCGTCTGCACATTCCCAAATCAATTATTGAGGCCTGCTGGTCTCGGATGTTCACACATACATTATCTTCTTTTATATCACAGTGGGCATAACCCATCGTTAGTATACCCTGCATTGCCTCATGTACTTATAACATGATATCGTATAGGAATTCTTCATCTACATCATATTTCTCGAAGAAATTATCCACGGTTAGGCCGGCATTTTCACTTAAAATTAAATTTTTTTCAACACACACGCCAAAACATCGCTACACGCCCCGAACACATTAAAATCGGCTTATCATATTAGCTTCTGAAGTGAAAGCGATTTGGGCATATTCGCCGAGAACTTGCTTAACGACCACGTCTTTCATGTAAGGCTTTCGGAGTACTACACATCGACCAAACCCTCCTTATCCTAGTAGTGTTTCCTCAGCACCTTCATATAACTCGGGAACAATCAAACTATCTAGAATATTGACGTAGTAGTTCAGGCGGTCTGTCTCAAATAAACTCGACATTTTGTTTTCGATGCAATGTTACACACTGTACTTGTGCAGAACGAGAGTGCTTCCAAGTTTCTCTTTATATGTATAATTATGAAAGACAGCTTCGAACATTCCCTCGTGATGTTTAGTGTGGTGACAGTAGTAGTGTTAAGTAAAGGTGCCCTTGTAGTGGTGACAGTGGTAGTGTTAAGCAAAGGTGTCCTTGTAGTGGTGACAGTGGTAGTGTTAAGTAAAGGTTCCTTGTAGTGGTGACAGTAATAATGTTAAGTAAAGGTGCCCTTGTAGTGGTGACAGTGGTAGTGTTAAGTAAAGGTGCCCTTGTAGTGGTGACAGTAATAATGTTAAGTAAAGGTGCCCTTGTAGTGATGACAGTGGTAGTGTTAAGTATAGGTGTCCTTGTAGTGGTGACAGTAGTAGTGTTAAGTAAAGGTTCCTTGTAGTGATGACAGTGGTAGTGTTACGTAAAGGTGTCCTTGTAGTGGTGACAGTGGTAGTGTTAAGTAAAGGTGCCCTTGTAGTGGTGACAGTGGTAGTGTTAAGTAAAGGTTCCTTGTAGTGATGACAGTGGTAGTGTTACGTAAAGGTGTCTCTTTGTAGTGGTGACAGTAGTAGTAAGCTAAGCAAAGGTGCCCCAGTGATGACAGTGGTAGTGTTACGCAAAGGTGTCTCTTTGTAGTGGTGACAGTAGTAGTGTTACAAAGGCGTCTGTAGTGGTGACAGTAGTGTTAAGTAAAGGCAACTTTGTAGTGGTGACAGTGGTAGGTTAAGAAGCGTGCCTTTGTAGTGGTGATGTAGTAGCATAAAGGTGTTCCTGTAGTGGTGACAGTAGTAGCGTGTTAAGTAAAGGTGTTCTGTAGGGTGACAGTGGTAGTAAGTTAAGTAAAGGTGTCCTTATAGTGGTGACAGTGGTAGTGTTAAGTAAAGCGTGCCTTGTAGTGGTGACAGCAGTAGCCAAGCAGTTGCGTCCCCAGTGGTGACAGTAGTGTTAAGTATAGGTGTCCTTGTAGTGGTGACAGTGGTAGTGTTAAGTAAAGGTTCCTTGTAGTGGTGACAGTAGTAGTGTTAAGTAAAGGTGCCCTTGTAGTGATGACAGTGGTAGTGTTAAGTAAAGGTGCCCTTGTAGTGGTGACAGTAGTAGTGTTAAGTATAGGTGTCCTTGTAGTGGTGACAGTGGTAGTGTTAAGTAAAGGTGCCCTTGTAGTGGTGACAGTGGTAGTGTTAAGTAAAGGTGTCCCTGTAGTGGTGACAGTAGTAGTGTTAAGTAAAGGTGTCCTTGTAGTGGTGACAGTGGTAGTGTTAAGTAAAGGTGTCCTTATAGTGGTGACAGTGGTAGTGTTAAGTAAAGGTGCCCTTGTAGTGGTGACAGTAGTAGTGTTAAGTAAAGGTGCCCTTGTAGTGGTGACAGTAGTAGTGTTAAGTATAGGTGTCCTTGTAGTGGTGACAGTGGTAGTGTTAAGTAAAGGTTCCTTGTAGTGGTGACAGTAGTAGTGTTAAGTAAAGGTGCCCTTGTAGTGATGACAGTGGTAGTGTTAAGTAAAGGTGTCCCTGTAGTGGTGACAGTAGTAGTGTTAAGTAAAGGTGTCCTTGTAGTGGTGACAGTGGTAGTGTTAAGTAAAGGTGTCCTTGTAGTGGTGACAGTAGTAGTGTTAAGTAAAGGTGTCCTTGTAGTGGTGACAATGGTAGTGTAGGAAAAGGTGCTCTTGTAGTGGTGACAGTAGTAGTGTAGGTAAAGGTGCTCTTGTAGTGGTGACAGTGGTAGTGTAGGCAAAGGTGTCCTTGAAGTGGTGACAGTGATAGTGTAGATAAAGGTGCTCTTGTAGTGATGACAGTGGTAGTGTTAGTTAAAGGTGCCCTTGTAGTGGTGACAGTGGTAGTGTAGGTAAAGATGCTCTTGTAGTGGTGACAGTGGTAGTGTAGGTAAAGGTGCCCTTGTAGTGGTGACAGTGGCAGTGTTAGGTAAAGGTGTTCTTGTAGTGGTGACAGATAGTAGTGTTAAGTAAAGGTGCCCTTGTAGTGGTGACAGTGGCAGTGTTAGGTAAAGGTGCCCTTGTAGTGGTGATAGTGGCAGTGTTAGGTAAAGGTGTTCTTGTAGTGGTGACAGTGGCAGTGTTAGGTAAAGGTGTCTTGTAGTGGTGACAGTGGCAGTGTTAGGGTAAAGGTGCCCAGGTGGGTGACAGTAAGGGTGTTAGGTGTGCTGCGTTCTCGGTAGTAAGTGATTGCGGCGGCAGCCAGGGTAAAGTGCCCCTGTAGTGGTGACAGTGGTAGTGTTGGTAAATGTGCTCTGTAGTGGGTGACAGCAGTAAATAGGCAGTGTCAGTCCCTCAGTGGTGACAGTGGCAGTGTTAGGTAAAGGTGCCTTGTGGTGGTGACAGTGGCAGTGTTAGGTAAAGGTGTTCGTGTAGTGGTGACAGTGGCAGTGTTAGGTAAAGGTGCCCTTGTAGTGGTGACAGTGGTAGTGTAGGTAAAGGTGCTCTTGCAGTGGTGACAGTGGCAGTGTTAGGTAAAGGTCCCCTTGTAGTGGTGACAGTGGCAGTGTTAGGTAAAGGTGTTCTTGTAGTGGTGACAGTGGCAGTGTTAGGTAAAGGTGCCCTTGTAGTGGTGACAGATAGTAGTGTTAAGTAAAGGTGCCCTTGTAGTGGTGACAGATAGTAGTGTTAAGTAAAGGTGTCCTTGTAGTGGTGACAGTGGTAGTGTTAGATAAAGGTGTCCTTGTAGTGGTGACAGTGGTAGTGTAGGTAAAGGTGCTGTTGTAGTGGTGACAGATAGTAGTGTTAAGTAAAGGTGCCCTTGTAGTGGTGACAGATAGTAGTGTTAAGTAAAGGTGCCCTTGTAGTGGTGACAGATAGTAGTGTTAAGTAAAGGTGCCCTTTGTAGTGGTGGACAGTGGTAGTGTTAGGGGTAAAGGTGTCCTTTGTAGGAGAGAGGGTAGTAAACATGCAAAGGTGCCCCTAGTGGTGACAGTGGTAGTGTTAGGTAAAGGTGCCCTTGTAGTGGTGACAGTGGTAGTGCAGGTAAAGGTGCCCTTGTAGTGGTGACAGTAGTAGTGTAGGTAAAGGTGCTCTTGTAGTGGTGACAGTGGTAGTGTAGGTAAAGGTGCCCTTGTATTGGTGACAGTGGTAGTGTTAAGTAAAGGTATCCTTGTAGTGGTGACAGTGGTAGTGTAGGTAAAGGTGTCCTTGTAGTGGTGACAGTGGTAGTGTAGGTAAAGGTGCTCTTGTAGTGGTGACAGTGGTAGTGTAGGTAAAGGTGCTCTTGTAGTGGTGACAGTGGTAGTGTAGGTAAAGGTGCTCTTGTAGTGGTGACAGTGGTAGTGTCAAGTAAAGGTGTCCTTGTAGTTGTGACAGTGGTAGTGTAGAGAAAGGTGCCCTTGTAGTGGTGACAGCGGTAGTGTTAAGTAAAGGTGCCCTTGTAGTGGTGACAGTGGCAGTGTTAGGTAAAGGTGCTCTTGTAGTGATGACAGTGGCAGTGTTAGGTAAAGATG
>NW_024730101.1:0-16902 GCF_018991925.1 Homarus americanus | reverse complement strand
GTAGCAACCACAACAACATGACTGGACGAGGCAAAGGCGGCAAGGGACTTGGAAAGGGTGGCGCCAAGCGTCATCGTAAGGTGCTTCGTGACAACATCCAGGGTATCACCAAGCCCGCCATTCGTCGTCTAGCTCGGCGTGGAGGTGTTAAACGTATATCCGGCCTCATCTACGAGGAGACCCGCGGCGTCCTCAAGGTGCTTCTGGAGAACGTCATCCGTGACGCCGTCACCTACACCGAGCACGCAAAAAGGAAGACCGTCACCGCCATGGATGTGGTGTATGCCCTGAAACGGCAAGGCCGCACCCTTTATGGTTTTGGTGGTTAATCAACCTGATGGACGGGCGCACACCACCACCACCACGACAAACAAATATACGGACCTAATTTTAGGTCCACATTTAAATCGCTAAAGAGTTGGTTAGACACTGAGTAAATCGTTGAAAATATATCCAATAACATGATCCTCTCTAATTCTGGACTTGTGGTATGAGTATAGGTTGTGTGTGAACGTGTTGGAACCACTTCCTAATAATTGTCAGTCAGTCAGTCAACATCCACCTAACCTCCAGGTACCTCACCTAACTTCCTGTAGCGTCACCGAACCTCACGAAATGTAACCCAATGTAGTTTATAATCTATCCTAACATGACATAACATAACCACGCACTATATTACTTCGGTAAGAGTAATGAGTTTTAATACGCAAAGTTGCAGTTATCATTCATTCATACATACATACATACATACATACATAACATGCTAGTGGCAGGGGGGATTGAAGGGAATTTTAGGAGGATAGAATAGGTGCAGTGGCTAAACAGCGCTTGCGTGAGGGACTTTAAGCAGCAAGTCGCCTGGATGCGGCAGGATAGAGTCAGGTCAAGCGTCCGGTGCATGTTGGGTTCCGCCATGGTTTCTCAGTGTTTGGTCGGCTTGATTGTGTGTGTTGTTTTCTTGTTTGGAGGAAATGTCTTGGTATTCTTCTTCTTAGCTTGAAGTTGATTTTCTTCTAACTCTTCTCCTCTTGTTGTTCGTCTTCCTCGTGTCTGCTATCATTCTGTAAAGACTCTCTATATGTATGTAGGTATGAGTGAGTAACAGTTGCCGGTTACAGTGATACTTCATATTCGCTGGTGTTGTACTGTATGGCTTCGGTATTTCTTAATATACAAACGGCACCGTTAGGGGATTGAGGTATTTAAAAACCAGCCTACATTACTTATATATAGACATAAATAATGTGGCTTGGACAATAATGACGACTACTCTCTCCTACCTTCCCCAAACAAGGGCTTTTCGAAAGTATACATTGGACACAAATGACTTAGTACATCATACATTGGTGGTTTAACAAAAGCCCTCATTAGAGAAAGGTGAAGGAGCACACAGTGAACATACAGATTGATGTTTGCACGCGTAGATAATGTAAGGTGAGATGTTAAACACCAGACACGTAGTGTAGTAACTCCCTCACAGATGGCGTTATGAGGGGCCTGATGATGTAGCAGTTACCTCACAGATGGTGTTATGAGGAACTTCACATGATGATGCTGTAGCAAAACATTCACTACGTGGTGTCGTAGCATCTTGGGGACACCACGTGGTCGACATGACTCACTCATTCAAGTGGGTGAGGTGTGGTCCCAGGCCTCTCTATCGTGGAGTCTCAGGGGAAGTATAACTGGGTACCTGGGACCTCACTGTGTGAAGGTGGTTAGCTAGCTTGGGTAAGACTCAACTGCCGAGTTGTTTTTCACTGAGTTAAGCACTGTTCACCACTATTCATCACTGGTTCCATTCCTTTGCCAAATGAGATAGTACCTTATGGCAAGAACTTGTTGATAGTCCGGTGGGGAGGAGGGTTCAGGGGAGTGAGTTGGTATGGGCCAACATATAAATAATAATAATAATAATAATAATTAACGGTTTATTGAAAGAGCTTGGCAGCCAGAAGGCTGAAAATATACAGTTACATATTTGGGGAATGGGTTACGAATTACAAATAATATACAAGTAACATGAGTGACACAAATAAAACATATAATAACTAGCTGGGGAAAAGCTCAAACTACAGTTCATTTCAACATAGTGACAGTGCAAGGAGTAGTGTTTACTGGGAGTGAGTACACTGATTTATTACAAGTTATCGATAATTTTTACAATGGTTGGGACTGGGCTGTTCTTATAGCGATCAGTTCGTGCACGTATGGGCTGGGCTGGATGCGGTTGTGGTGTCGAAGAGCAATTCTCGGACTAGGGATCTCAGGTGGTAGTAGGAGCCGGTGTAGAAGCTTCTTACCAAATTTGCAGATGAGGTCGTGGTGATGGTCAGTGAGAGTCTAAAGGGTCGGTCAGTGTGTTGAGCGCTTCTTGATATGTGGAGTAGGAAGGGTAGAGAATAATCTTGCATGGCCTCTTTTGCACTTTTTCGAGGTGTTTACGTTGTGTGGCATTTAGGGAGGAAGACCAGGTGGAGGAGGCATAGGTGAACTTGGGAAGTATGAATGTTGTGTAAACACTGAGGAGCTCGTGTGCAGGAACACCGAGGGACTTGAGTCGGCGTAGGAGGTGGAGACGGAAACTGGAGGATTTGATAACTTCACTGACGTGTGGTTTCTAATTTAGTTTGTTGTCTATATGTATGTATGTGTGTGTGTGTGTGTGTGTGTGTGTGTGTGTGTGTGTGTGTGTGTGTGTGTGTGTGTATATACTACTGTACTTTTTAGATCCTCCTACGCAACCTAACCTATTATAGTTAAGTATAGTAGGCTATACACTATTTTGTTAGTATGTGTTATAAAATGAAATTGCATGTTATTATTATTAATATTATTATTATTAATATTATTATTATTATTATTAGTAGTAGTATTATTATTATTATTATTATTGTTATTATTATTACATGCTAATATAATACTAAGTTGCCCGCCAGATTTCCTCAGAGATGGGAGGAGCACATTGGCGGCGGTGTTGTTTATACTCCGCCCGATTACTGATTCCTATTCACCGAGCCAGAGCTGGCGGGCGGCGTGTTATGTGCCACGTTTTGTTTCCCATTGGGCGTACCGCTCAGCTGGGGAGTAGGAGATTTCATAAAAAGAAAGTTTGAGTGGAGAGCACACCTTTTCCTTCACATACAGTTATCTTAGACCATCTACTAGTATAATAGTTTGCACAAAAATACTCTACACTCTTTCTAGGTTATTGTTATGTTGTTTTTTTTTTTTTTTACTTCTCATCAGATTGTGCATTCAACTAATATACACTATTAGTGTGTTTATTATTATGTTTTATAGTATTATTTCGTATAATATTGGGTAACACAATTATAGTCACTAGTATAGTATATTATTGGGGTTTATAGCAGTTTGTGGTCTAATAGTATCATGCTTTATGAGTGGTGTTCTATGTAGTGATGATTAGGCAATAAAATATGCTTTGGGTGTTTATAGCAGTTTTTGTGGTCTACTAGTATCATGCTTTATGGGTGGTGTTCTATGTAGTGATGATTAGGCAATAAAATATGCTTTGGGTGTTTATAGCAGTTTGTGGTCTACTAGTATCATGCTTTATGGGTGGTGTTCTATGTAGTGATGATTAGGCCATAAAATATGCTTTTGGTTTATTGCTAACAAAATATACTTTGCTCTACCGCTGTCGTGCAAAACATGGTGAAACTTACATACACCGTTAATAAAGTATTCATGGAAGAAGAAGAAGAAGAAGAAGAAGTACGAGGAAGAATTGTGGAGGGAATGAACAGTGAGACAATGTAAAGCCTCCGGGATGGCGGCAGCGTTTCTGTTATTAATATATAATAAGACAATAGGAAAATATGTTGTTGTCTCTACCTGTATTATTACCTTTGCGATAGCATGGTTCAATTTGGGGAGGACAGAGGAAGGAGCAGGAGGTTAGGAAGGGAGAGATAGTGTCTGTGATCCTCGGGTCACCACTCCTCGGATTGTGTCAGTTCAAGTTTAGAAGCTCCAACAACTTTCCCTGAATACGAATTCGCAACCTTTCGATTTACAACAGGTACCTACTTACTGCTACAGTAGGTAGGTGAACAGGGACCAAGGAGGCTAGGAATAGTGTCCAAACAACTTGCTCCTGCCTGCCTGTGTGATGTAGTCGTGGCCAGAATTAGGTTAGGATACAGACACATCTGGCAAGTTAGTAACGCTGTACCCATACCGGAACACTCAGCATGTAAACTTTGTGATACACCTTTAAAGCACTATATTATTGAATGTGACACTGTCAAAGACTTCAGGCCACCTCACTTATTGTATCTTGAACTATGTCATTACTTCATTGAGGACATTACATTCTTGCTGTTTATCCCAAATTGGCTAGCTAGCTAGCCCACACTGATTAGTCTACAATTACAATATGACTCAAATGTATGCTGCTGGTAAATGTGTACTGTCAATGAACCAGAGTGAAAATAAGGTCGCCTCCCTTGCTGCTGCTGCTGCTGCTGCTGCTGCTGCTGCTTCTTGCGCCCTTCTAAGTCCCGTTTAAGTCCCCCACCCCAGGCCCCCGCAGTACCCCTTCACATCTACACCATTCAAAAACAATTTCACTCAATTTCCACAATACTATGCTAATTACACGTAAAATAGAGTGTTATCCTGCAAAACGTTGATGTCGTATATTTCTCTCTTTAAGTGATATCCTGTGGCTCCGAAAGGAGCCTGTTTGGTTAGGTTGTCTTGTGTGAACGAACCTTGGGTTCTTATTTCTTCTCTGTCTTCTTGGGGAGGAGCACAGCTTGGATGTTAGGAAGGACACCCCCTTGGGCAATGGTGACTCCAGACAGGAGCTTGTTCAGCTCCTCGTCATTGCGAATGGCAAGCTGAAGATGACGCGGGATAATGCGGGTCTTCTTGTTGTCGCGGGCGGCGTTACCGGCCAGCTCGAGCACTTCTGCTGCCAGGTACTCCATGACGGCTGCAAGGTACACAGGTGCACCTGCACCAACACGCTCAGCATAGTTGCCTTTACGCAAGAGACGGTGGATCCTACCCACGGGGAACTGGAGTCCGGCCCTGCTAGAACGGGACTTTGACTTGCCCTTCACCTTGCCTCCCTTGCCGCGTCCTGACATGTTGCTGCTGCTGCTTTTCGTGATAGGAGTTAAATTTCCGCCCGCCACCTTGGTCTTTTATACCAAGCTCAGGATCAGGCCAGGTGGCCGTCTCGCGGACCCAACCAATGTAAGAGAGCCGTAGCTGCAGCCAGTCTGATCCTGAGCGGCCCGCTCGGTATATAAGGAAAAGTTAGTCGGGCCAGTTTTCAATTCTCTCGCTCCGCGCCACGAGTAACTGTGCCGCCATGCCTCCCAAAACTTCCGGAAAGGCTGCCAAGAAGGCTGGAAAGGCCCAGAAGGCCATTGCCAAGGGTGACAAGAAGAAGCAGCGCAGGAGGAAGGAAAGCTACAGCATCTACATCTACAAGGTACTGAAGCAAGTGCACCCCGACACAGGAGTCTCCTCCAAAGCTATGTCCATCATGAACTCTTTCGTGAACGACATCTTCGAGCGCATCGCTGCCGAGGCTTCCCGCCTGGCGCACTACAACAAACGCTCCACCATTACAAGTCGGGAAATCCAGACAGCTGTCCGACTCTTGCTGCCCGGTGAACTGGCCAAGCATGCCGTGTCTGAGGGCACCAAGGCTGTCACCAAGTACACCTCTTCCAAGTAAGAGGTTACTTGTGCACAACAAACACGCCATCCCACTACTACAACTTAATCGGCTCCATCGGAGCCACAGTTACATGTTAAAGAGACAGTTACCGACAGTGATATATTGAGAGGGAAATAAAAAAAAAAAAAAATTATAATAATCTGCATTCTCTATTGGCGTAGAAACCGGACTAAATCGAAACATAATAAATAAATAAATAAATTCTGCGTGGAGTACTTTTACACCCACTGCAAAGTGACATACATGGAGTGTGTTTGGGCTTCATTTCATGTTTGCAGCACGCCTATTTCATGTAAACAATTTATTTTATTTTATTGTATTTTATTGTATTTTCTTTTATTTTATTTATTTATTTACTTACTTATTCTTTATACATTTATTTGTTACTAGCTCTTGTTTGTTGCACCCACCCACCTCCCGAATTGATGACCTACTATACATTCGTGCCTGCACGAATGTTACCAACTTACCGTTAGGCGATTTGGGTAACCGAAATTAACGCTCTCCTACCACCAACCATTTCGATTGTCATGAAAATTATCTTCAGAACAGTTCTTTGGCCCTGAGAAGGGCCGAGTTATAGATGTCTGGTAGGTTTTGTTGTGCTTTTTCTTTTTCCCCAAGGAAGAGGACTTAAGCACGCTCTCCGCGGATGCGCCGGGCCAGCTGGATGTCCTTGGGCATGATGGTAACGCGCTTGGCGTGAATGGCACACAGGTTGGTGTCCTCGAAAAGACCCACCAGGTAAGCCTCAGAGGCTTCCTGCAGAGCCATGACGGCAGACGACTGGAAGCGCAGGTCAGTCTTGAAATCCTGGGCGATCTCACGCACCAGGCGCTGGAAGGGCAGCTTCCTGATGAGTAGCTCTGTGCTCTTCTGGTAACGACGGATCTCACGAAGGGCGACGGTTCCGGGCCTGTAACGATGGGGCTTCTTGACACCACCGGTGGCTGTGGCGGACTTGCGAGCTGCCTTGGTGGCAAGCTGCTTCCGTGGAGCCTTGCCTCCAGTGGACTTGCGGGCAGTCTGTTTAGTACGGGCCATCTCGACGACGAAATAGTAAATACGGGCGGCCTGGTTGTTGTTGTTGTATAGATTGTCGGACCGTAGTCCGACACGGGCCTTTGCCTATAGGCGGCCCGTTTGGTGGTTCCGGCTGGAGCTCCAGGAGCAGCCAGACCGGATTGGGATTGGAGGTGGTCCCACCTGCAGATTGGAGGGATACTGCAGGTTGCAAGTGTGAGCGGACCCCCGATCAGTGGACGCTTACCACCGGCCCCCACTCTTGGACGTGGTCAGCCTCGGAGTGGCGCGCCCCCCGAACTGGGGTCCGCACTTGCTGGGAGAGGATGCTTTCTAAGCTATCTGGGTGGTGGGTATCGTGTGATGACCCGGAGTAGGTGGTGAATGTGGTCTGTATGGGCCTTTCGGGTTAGAGTGGCCGCTGGTGTTGTGTGTGTTTCTTGGGAGATTTGAGTTCTGTCTCGGAGGCTTTGTGTGACCTCGCAATCGAGGAGATAGTGTTCAAGTGGGTTGGCTGCTGGCTCCTGACAGTAGGTGCATTCCATGACGTCATTTCCGATCATCTGCCAGGAGCACTTGTACCCTAGTCGTAGTCGGTGAAGGCTGACTTGGGTTTGTCTTGGAGTTTTCTTGTCAGCGAAAGGTGGTTCCCCTTTTGTGGCCGCCAGGTACCATTTGGCTGATTGGGAACCAGCGTTGAGTGCATGAAGGAAGCTCTTTTTGATGTGGAGCTTGGTAGTCTTTCTGAGGTGATTCTTGATCTGTTGCACACTTGCTGGAACTTGGATGTGTACGCTACTGGAACGTGTAGCTGCCTTGGCTGCTTCGTCTGCCACGTCGTTTCCTCCGATCCCTACATGACTGGGAATCCAGTGTAAGACGACTGGTCGGTTTTGGCTTTGGAATTCCTGTAGCTGTGCGAGGATCGAGGTGATGATGTGGACGTTGTCTCTTGGTTGACTGTGTTGCAGCGCCTGCATGGCCGATTTCGAGTCCGTGTGAATTATGACGGACTTGTTGTGTTGTGTTGCAGCGTGTTGTAGGGCCTTTGAGATTGCTACCAGTTCTGTTTGTAGGGTGGAGCAGTCGTTGGAAAGTCTCCATTGGAGGGTCTGACCTTGGGTGTAGAAGGCCGCTCCGGATCTATGATGTTTTGGGTCCACCGAGCCGTCTGTGAAGTATGATGCTGCATCAGCCGGTGTCTCGGTGGCTATGGCTTGGAGAGATATTTTTTTGAGGTCCTCCTTCTGGAGGTTGGCTTTACTGTCGCCGAGGTCGGTGAATTTGAGTGTGGCTGGTGGAGGGCTCCATGGTGGAGGAACAGTGTAACCATTGTCTCGTGTGTCTTGGTTCTTCTTGACGAGTGTTTCTGCTTGCAGGTGTCGGATGACCTCGCTTGCCTCGTGCGACCAGGTGGCCCCTCGCACTCTGTGGTCGAGGTGGAGGGAGGCACTGATTCGAATCTTGGCAACTGTGGGCTTGTCTGCTCTACAGATTTTGGCGAGGAGACCGGCTGTCACCTGCTTGACTCGTACTGCCAGGGGTGGTAGTTCGGTTTCCATTTGCAGATTGCAAATTCTGGTCCACATGGGTGCTCCGAGCATGGTCCTGAGAGCATTGTTTTGAATGACTTCTAGCTTAGCTATTTGGTCTTCTCTCAGTCCAATGAGTGCTGGAGCACTGTAATCTACCAGCGATCTGATGGCGGCTGTGTAGTAGGCTTTGAGCACATGAAGGTTTGCTCCTGCGGATTTGCTGGTGAGCGACCTCATTATATTGTGTCTGCTCTTCGTCCTGTGCCTGAGATACTCGAGTTGCGGCTTGAAGGTGAGTTTCTGGTCAAACCAGATTCCAAGACACTGGTGGGCGTTGGTCCAGACTACCGGCGTGTTTTGTATGGAGAGCGTCTTGTCTGGTGTGTCTGTGCAGATGGCCATCGCTTTCGACTTGGCTGGATTTATCTTGAGTCCAAGTCTGTTGCACTCCTCTTCTATAAGTTGGAGTGCGTGTTGCGTGTTGGCTAGTCTGTTCGATCCTCTTACTATAAGCTGTAAGTCGTCTGCATAGCATAGGAGCTTGGCTGTTTGTCTGAAGGGAAGTTTGACTAGATTTTCCATCAGGACGTTGAACAGCATTGGACTGAGGATGCCTCCTTGTGGGGTTCCGTTTTCATGGACCCTGTAGCTTGAGGTTGCTCCCTGAAAGCGTACTCGTGCTTCTCTCTGTGTGAGGTAGTTCTGGATCCACCCCAGCAACCTTCCTTTGACGCCTTTTTTAGCGAGCGTAGTTGTAATGGCCAAAGGATTTGCTAGTTCGAAGGCTTTCTCCAGGTCGAGGAAGACCACCAGAGCTGGTTTGTTGTCCACTGTGCTGAGTATCTCGGCGATGTTGTTGCCTGTGCCGGTGTTCTCGGTGTAAGCAAAGATGTGAGGGTGTGGGCTGCCTACTTTCCACTTGAGTCGGTTGAGAGCCATTCTTTCTCCGGTCTTCGCTATGCAGCTGAGAAGGGAGATGGGCCTCGGCTTGTCTGGTTCTCTGGGCTTCGGAATGGGCTGTATATCTGCCTTCTTCCATTCCGGTGGGAGTCTTTGTGCTGTCCACGAAGCATTGATGGCTTGCAGCAGAGCCTCGTGTCCGGCTGTACCGGCATGAGAGAGCATGGAGTAGGTTATCCTGTCGGCCCCTGGAGCTGTATCCTTGCTTCGTTTTAGCGACTTCTGGAGTTCTTGCTGGTTGAATGGTCTGTCAGTGTCATCTTCACTGCTGCAGGCCTCTTGGATCATCTGGAGTCTGACCTGTCGCAGACGCCGTTGTGTCTCCTCCGCCTGTCTCGGGAGGTTCTTCGTTGCTGCTCGGTCAGAGAACAGTTTTGCAAGTCTCTCGGCTTCCTCTTCTGGGTTGGGATGAGTTGGTGGTGGTGGTGTTGCCTTCCCAGATGCCCTTCGGATCTGGGCCCACATCTTGCCAAGGGTGGTGTGCTCGTTCAGTTCGGAGCACCACTTGAGCCAGCTTGCGTTTTTAATTTCTTCCTTCTCTTCCCTGGTATCCTTGACTATGACTTGCAGGAGATGTCTGTTTGTTGCCGTGGGATGTCTCCTGTAGTTTCTTCGGGCCATGTTCACTCTGTGGTTGAGTTCTTTCACCCTGGGACAGTAGTACCAGTAATCATTGTACTGTCTTGATGTGGGTTTTGTTTTTGGGATAGCCTCTTCTGCCGCTAGGTGAAACGCCTCGACCAATTGGTGGTGGAGGGCTGTCTCATCCGCGGGTGCTGCGCCGGCCGGCTGTGATTTTTCGCGCCACTTAGCCAGGTGTTTCTTGAAGAGTCCCCAGTCTGCCTTTTGAGTGTTGTATCTCCATCTCGGGGGGGGTGGAGTGGGGAGTTTGTTCACCTTCAGCGTTGTTAGGGTGGCGAAGTGGTCACTGGTCAGCGTGGGGTGTATCTGCCAGGAGGCCGAAGGCTGTAGTGCACTGGAGACGAAGGTTAGATCTAGCCTTCCTCCCCTAGTGTGGGTGGGCTCTCCGGTGTTCAGGAGGCAGATCTCGGGTGTATCTTGAAAGGTGGTGTATAGGTGTAGGCCGTCTTCATTTGTGGGGCTTGCCGAGCTTAGGAAGGGATGATGTGCGTTGAAATCCCCTCCTATGAGTGTGGCGTGGTCAGCGGCCGAAGCAAATAATTGAGTAACCTCCAGTGAGCCCCTTGGGTTCTTGTAGATGTTGTGAACAGTTAATTCCCGTTCTTGGAGGGTTACTTTGACGGCCTGTGTCTCGATGTTTTCCCCACATGGAAATTGCTGCGTGACATCGGCGGAGGGTATGCTTGACTTGACCAAGATCATACATCCTCTTGTTGACGCCTGCGTGAAATGCCTCCTGTATGTCTTGTAACCGCTGAATTTGAAACAGTGGTGTTCTTGTAGAAGTGTTTCTTGTAGGAGTATGATGTCAAGCTTGTCCTTGGCTGCTGCTTCTTGTAGGAGGTGTTTCTTGTTTTTGATGCCCTGAGCATTCCATGTAAGGATGTTCAGGGTGCTGACGTTTTCCACCACTGTTTCATCGGGGCCTTCTGGTGGTTCTCGATGGAGATGTCCAAGCTCGATTCCAACTGGATCAAGTCCATGTCTTCGTGTTCTGTGGTTTTTGCCTTCTGGGCCGTGGTTCGGTTCAGGGGAGTTGAAACGTCCAGTTTCTTTCTGGGAGCTGTGGGTATCTTGGGAGCTGTTGGTATCTTGGGTTCTCTGGTGGCCTTCTTCGGTGTAGAGTGTACCTCGGCTGTTACTCGTGTGCGGACCGGCGTGGCTTCCTCCACTGAGGTGTCTGGAGCTGTGGCGACCTGCCCGAGGACGCTCCCCATGAGTAATTGGAGCTGTGTGGGTTGGATCTTGTGGCCCAGTAGTCCGGCTAGGCCCTCCGCGAAGGTTGTCAGTACCTTGGCTAGGTCTGATAAGTGTATCATTCCTTCTGGTGCCTTGGTGTGTGCTTCTTTTGTCTTGCTCGTGGTTGTCGTTGTCTGCTGCTTGGGTGGCTGAGGTGTGGCTGTAGTGAGGCCAGGAAACTGGGCTGCACTTTGGGTGTTGACTGGCTGAGGAGGTTGTCTTTGTTGTTTGGGCCTTTGGGTTCCCCACACGAAGGTACTTGGTGGGGCTGGTGTGTAGGCGGTGGGGGCCGGTCTTGCTGCTGGTCGGTTTGCCTGGACCCTCGGCGGCCCGGCAGGCGGGCGGGCTTATATACAGACATTCTCCACCTCAGTGGCCACCTCATTGGCCACGAGTGCCGCATGCGTCATCCGCAAGCTACGCCCCACCTCCAAGAGGGAGGGACGGCCTTGGATGAACGATACTACCGCTGCGTCCACAGCACGCCACCTACTCCCACCAAACCGTGGGCGAAGCCACAGACACTCTCTCTCCCTCACCATGAACGGATACGAGTTTGTTAACGCGGCGCGGATACGTCCGGACACGCCGACCTGCCCCAAGAAACTAAACCTCCTAGTTCTCCAGAAGTTTTTCGAAGCTAATGGGATCGTGGGGGTCACCAAGGTAGAACGCCTAAAGCTCCATGGTGACATCAAGATCACCTTCGCCGAGAAGGGCATGCCCGCTCAACTCGCGGAGATCCCAGACATCAACGGCATTCCTTTTAAAATGTTTGCCTTCATGTGGGACAACTTGAAGCTGGGTGTAATCTCCCACGCCGAAATTGCCCACATGGACAAAGCAGAGCTGAGTGAGCTCCTCAAGGAGCAGCAGCTCCAAGTTGTGAAGAAGCTGTCCGACCCCACTGCCCTCATCGGACACCACTCCACCCTACCCAAGGAAGCTCAACTGGCGTGGGTAACTATGCCAGTCAAGCCCTACTGCAGACCGAAACGGTGTTACAAATGCCAGCACTATGGACACACTGTAAACAAGTGTGAGGCGCAGGAAGACACCTGCTCCATGTGTGGCAGCCCTGGACACCGCTACACGGCCTGCCCCAACACAGAGAAAAAATGCGTTGCCTGTGGTGGCCCACACTCCTCCGCCGACCGGACCTGCCCCAGATGGAAGGAGGAATGCAGGGTAGCCAAGGCTCGCCTTGAGAAAAAACTGAGCTACAAAGAGGCCCTCCTTGCTGTACGCTCCCAAGAAAAGAAAAAACCAGCAGTAAAGAAAAACCAAGAAAAGAAAACTCAACAGAAGCAGCCTACCACACAGAACCAAGAACACCACGTGGCCCGTGGTGCTGAAGCCCACGCGGCCAGTGGTGCTGAAGCCCACGTGGTCAACCTCTCCCTCTCTGAATTCTTCCACACCTATGAGGACTTAAAATACGAGGAAGACGAACAAGAAGACCAAGACATCCCCTCCACACAAGAAACCAAAACACAATCAAGCCGACCAAGCACTGAACATCCATTGCCCAACCCAACACGCACCTGACGCCTGACCTGACGCTTGACCTGACGCTAGCCTGGCCTTGTCTTGTCGCCTCCCTGCCGCGTCCAGCCGGGTTGTTGCTGCTGCCCCCATCTTATAATCCCTCACGCAAGCGGTGTTTAGCCACTGCATCTGTTCTCTCCTCCTAAAATTCACTTCAATCCTCCCTTTATTCTTCTCCTGAACCTCCTTCCCCCCTGTCACTAGCATTTTTCGATTCGATTCGGCGAAGCCACACCAGGACCACCTGTAGTAGCAACCACAACAACATGACTTGACGAGGCAAAGGAGGCAAGGGACTTGGAAAGGGTGGCGCCAAGCGTCATCGTAAGGTGCTTCGTGACAACATCCAGGGTATCACCAAGCCCGCCATTCGTCGTCTAGCTCGGCGTGGAGGTGTTAAACGTATATCCGGCCTCATCTACGAGGAGACCCGCGGCGTCCTCAAGGTGTTTCTGGAGAACGTCATCCGTGACGCCGTCACCTACACCGAGCACGCAAAAAGGAAGACCGTCACCGCCATGGATGTGGTGTATGCCCTGAAACGGCAGGGCTGCACCCTTTATGGTTTTGGTGGTTAATCAACCTGATGGACGGGCGCACACCACCACCACCACCACGACAAACAAATATACGGACCTAATTTTAGGTCCACATTTAAATCGCTAAAGAGTTGGTTAGACACTGAGTAAATCGTTGAAAATATATCCAATCACATGATCCTCTCTAATTCTGGACTTGTGGTATGAGTATAGGTTGTGTGTGAACGTGTTGGAACCACTTCCTAATAATTGTCAGTCAGTCAGTCAACATTCACCTAACCTCCAGGTACCTCACCTAACTTCCTGTAGCGTCACCGAACCTCACGAAATGTAACCCAATGTAGTTTATAATCTATCCTAACATGACATAACATAACCACGCACTATATTAATTCGGTAAGAGTAATGAGTTTTAATACGCAAAGTTGCAGTTATCATTCATTCATACATACATACATACATACATAACATGCTAGTGGCAGGGGGGATTGAAGTGAATTTTAGGAGGATAGAATAGGTGCAGTGGCTAAACAGCGCTTGCGTGAGGGACTTTAAGCAGCAACTCGCCTGGATGCGGCAGGATAGAGTCAGGTCAAGCGTCCGGTGCATGTTGGGTTCCGCCATGGTTTCTCAGTGTTTGGTCGGCTTGATTGTGTGTGTGTTGTTTTCTTGTTTGGAGGAAATGTCTTGGTATTCTTCTTCTTAGCTGGAAGTTGATTTTCTTCTAACTCTTCTCCTCTTGTTGTTCGTCTTCCTCGTGTCTGCTATCATTCTGTAAAGACTCTCTATATGTATGTAGGTATGAGTGAGTAACAGTTGCCGGTTACAGTGATACTTCATATTCGCTGGTGTTGTACTGTATGGCTTCGGTATTTCTTAATATACAAACGGCACCGTTAGGGGATTGAGGTATTTAAAAACCAGCCTGCATTACTTATATATAGAAATAAATAATGTGGCTTGGACAATAATGACGACTACTCTCTCCTACCTTCCCCAAACAAGGGCTTTTCGAAAGTATACATTGGACACAAATGACTTAGTACATCATAAATTGGTGGTTTAACAAAAGCCCCCATTAGAGAAAGGTGAAGGAGCACACAGTGAACATACAGATTAATGTTTGCACGCGTAGATCATGTAAGGTGAGATGTTGAACACCAGACACGTAGTGTAGTAACTCCCTCACAGATGGCGTTATGAGGGGTCTGATGATGTAGCAGTTACCTCACAGATGGTGTTATGAGGAAATTCACATGATGATGCTGTAGCAAAACATTCACTACGTGTTGTCGTAGCATCTTGGGGACACCACGTGGTCGACATGACTCACTCATTCAAGTGGGTGAGGTGTGGTCCCAGGCCTCTCTATCGTGGAGTCTCAGGGGAAGTATAACTGGGTACCTGGGACCTCACTGTGTGAAGGTGGTTAGCTAGCTTGGGTAAGACTCAACTGCCGAGTTGTTTTTCACTGAGTTAAGCACTGTTCACCACGATTCATCACTGGTTCCATTCCTTGGCCAAATGAGATAGTACCTTATGGCAAGAACTTGTTGATAGTCCGCTGGGGAGGAGGGTTCAGGGGAGTGAGTTGGTATGGGCCAACATATAAATAATAATAATAATAATAATAATTAACGGTTTATTGAAAGAGCTTGGCAGCCAGAAGACTGAAAATATACAGTTACATATTTGGGGAATGGGTTACGAATTACAAATAATATACAAGTAACATGAGTGACACAAATAAGACATATAATAACTAGCTGGGGAAAAGCTCAAACTACAGTTCATTTCAACATAGTGACAGTGCAAGGAGTAGTGTTTATTGGGAGTGAGTACACTGATTTATTACAAGTTATCGATAATTTTTACAATGGTTGGGACTGGGCTGTTCTTATAGCGATCAGTTCGTGCACGTATGGGCTGGGCTGGATGCGGTTGTGGTGTCGAAGAGCAATTCTCGGACTAGGGATCTCAGGTGGTAGTAGGAGCCGGTGTAGAAGCTTCTTACCAAAGTTGCAGATGAGGTCGTGGTGATGGTCAGTGAGAGTCTAAAGGGTCGGTCAGTGTGTTGAGCGCTTCTTGATATGTGGAGTAGGAAGGGTAGAGAATAATCTTGCATGGCCTCTTTTGCACTTTTTCGAGGTGTTTACGTTGTGTGGCATTTAGGGAGGAAGACCAGGTGGAGGAGGCATAGGTGAGCTTGGGAAGTATGAATGTTGTGTAAACACTGAGGAGCTCGTGTGCAGGACCACCGAGGGACTTGAGTCGGCGTAGGAGGTGGAGACGGAAACTGGAGGATTTGATAACTTCACTGACGTGTGGTTTCTAATTTAGTTTGTTGTCTATATGTATGTGTGTGTGTGTGTGTGTGTGTGTGTGTGTGTGTGTGTGTGTGTATACTACTGTACTTTTTAGATCCTCCTACGCAACCTAACCTATTATAGTTAAGTATAGTAGGCTATACACTATTTTGTTAGTATGTGTTATAAAATGAAATTGCATGTTATTATTATTAATATTATTATTATTAATATTATTATTATTATTATTATTATTATTAGTAGTAGTAGTAGTATTATTATTATTATTATTGTTATTATTATTACATGTTAATATAATACTAAGTTGCCCGCCAGATTTCTTCAGAGATGGGAGGAGCACATTGGCGGCGGTGTTGTTTATACTCCGCCCGATTACTGATTCCTATTCACCGAGCCAGAGCTGGCGGGCGGCGTGTTATGTGCCACGTTTTGTTTCCCATTGGGCGTACCGCTCAGCTGGGGAGTAGGAGATTTCATAAAAAGAAAGTTTGAGTGGAGAGCACACCTTTTCCTTCACATACAGTTATTTTAGACCATCTACTAGTATAATAGTTTGCACAAAAATACTCTACACTCTTTCTAGGTTATTGTTATGTTGTTTTTTTTTTTTTTGACTTCTCATCAGATTGTGCATTCAACTAATATACACTATTAGTGTGTTTATTATTATTTTTTATAGTATTATTTCGTATAATATTGGGTAACACAATTATAGTCACTAATATACACTATTAGTGTGTTTATTATTATGTTTTATAGTATTATTTCGTATAATATTGGGTAACACAATTATAGTCACTAGTATAGTTTATTATTGGGGTTTATAGCAGTTTGTGGTCTAATAGTATCATGCTTTATGAGTGGTGTTCTATGTAGTGATGATTAGGCAATAAAATATGCTTTGGGTGTTTATAGCAGTTTTTGTGGTCTACTAGTATCATTCTTTATGGGTGGTGTTCTATGTAGTGATGATTAGGCCATAAAATATGCTTTTGGTTTATTGCTAACAAAATATACTTTGCTCTACCGCTGTAGTGAAAAACATGGTGAAACTTACATACACCGTTAATAAAGTATTGATGGAAGAAGAAGAAGAAGAAGAAGAAGAAGAAGAAGAAGAAGAAGAAGAAGAAGAAGAAGAAGTAAGAGGAAGAATTGTGGAGGGAATGAACAGTGAGACAATGTAAAGCCTCCGGGATGGCGGCAGCGTTTCTGTTATTAATATATAATAAGACAATAGGAAAATATGTTGTTGTCTCTACCTGTATTATTACCTTTGCGATAGCATGGTTCAATTTGGGGAGGACAGAGGAAGGAGCAGGAGGTTAGGAAGGGAGAGATAGTGTCTGTGATCCTCGGGTCACCAC
>NW_024730100.1:0-10526 GCF_018991925.1 Homarus americanus | reverse complement strand
TAAAAGTTCTTGATCGAGTATAACAAAGTCCCTTTGTCGAGTATAACAAAGTCCTCAATGAGCAAGAAAGTCCTTGACGGAGTATATAACAAAGCCGCCTGGTCGAGTATAACAATAAAGTCCTTAGACGAAAGAAAACAGTTCTCATCGAGTATAACAAAAACCCCATCATCGAAAGGGCCAACAAAGGCCCCTCATCGAGTATAACAAAGTCCCCTGAATAAGTATAACAAAGGCCCCCGATCGAGTATAACAAAGGCACCTGATAGAGTATAACAAAGTCCCTTGGTCGAGTATAACAAAGTCCACTGATCGAGTAAAACAAAGTCCCCTGGTCGAGTATAACAAAGGCCACTGATCGAGTAAAACAAAGTCCCCTGATCGAGTAAAACAAAGTCCCCTGATTGGGTATAACAAAGTCCTCTGATCGAGTATAACAAAGTCCCCTGATCGAGCATAACAAAGGCCCCTGGTCGAGTATAAAAACGTCCCCTGGTCGAGTATAACAAAGTCCCCTGAACGAGTATAACAAAGTCCCATGATCGAGTATAACAAAGCCTTCTCATCGAGTATAACAAAGTCCCCAGAACGAGTACAACAAAGTCCCCTGATCGAGAATAACAAAGTCCCCTGATCGAGTATAATAAAGCCCCGGATCGAGTAAAACAAAGGCCCCTGGTCGAGGATAACAAAGTCCCCTGATCGAGTATAACAAAGTCCCCTGTTCGAGTATAACAAAGACCCCTAATGGAGTATAGCAAAGGGCCCTCATCGAGTATAACAAAGTCCTCTGATCGAGTATAACAAAAACACCCCTGGTCGAGCATAACAAAGTCCCCTGGTCGAGTATAACAAAGTCTCCTGATTGAGTAAAACAAAGTCCCCTGGTCGAGTATAACAAAGTCCTCTGATCGAGTATAACAGAGCCCCCCGCTCGAGTAAAACAAAGTCCCCTGATTGAGTATAACAAAGTCCTCTGATCGAGTGTAGCAAAGTCCCCTGATCGAGCATAACAAAGGCCCCTTGTCGAGTATAACAAAGTCCCCTGGTCGAGTATAACAAAGTCCCCTCATCGAGTATAACAAAGTCCGCTGATCGAGTATAACAAAGGCCCCTCATCGAGTATATCAAAGTCCCCTGATCGAGTATAACAAAGCCCCCCTCATCGAGTATAACAAAGACCCCTGTTCATATATAAACAGTCCCCAGATCGAGTATATCAAGTCCCCTGGTCGAGTATAACAAAGTCTCCTCATCGAGTATAACAAAGTTCTTTGATCGAGTATAACAAAGTCCCCTTGTCGAGTATAACAAAGTCCCCTGATCGAGCATAAGAAAGTCCCCTGATCGAGTATAACAAAGCCGCCTGGTCGAGTATAACAAAGTCCACTAGACGAGTATAACAAAGTTCCCTCATCGAGTATAACAAAACCCCATCATCGAGTATAACAAAGGCCCCTCATTGAGTATAACAAAGCCCCTGATCGAGTATAACAAAGTCCCATGAATGAATATAACAAAGTCACCTGATCGAGTATACCAAAGTCCCCTGATCGAGAATAACAAAAGCCCTTGCTCGAGTATAAAAATGGCCCCTGATCGAGTATAACAAAGTCCCCTGACCGAGTATAACAAAGTCCCTGATCGAGTATAACAAAGCCCCAGATCGAGTATAACAAAGCCCCTGTTCGAGTATAAAAAAGTCCCCTGGTCGAGTATAACAAAGTCCTTGATCGAGTAAAACAAAGTCCCGTGGTCGAATATAACAAATTCCCCTGATCGAATATATCAAAGCCCCCTGCTCGAGTAAAACAAAGTCCCCTGATTAAGTATAACAAAGTCCTCTGAACGGGTATAACAAAGTCACCTGATCGAGTATACCAAAGTCCCTTGATCGAGTATAACAAAGGCCCCTCATCGAGTATAACAAAGTCCCCTGAACGAGTACAACAAAGTCCCCTGTTCGAGTATGATGCATCTATGAACGAATATATACCGAAGTCACCTGAATTGGAGTATAACAAAGTCCCCTGAATGAGGCAACAAAGCCCCTGATCGAGTGGGCGACAAAGTCCCCTGAATGAGTATAACAAAGGCCCCCGATCGAGTATAACAAAGGCACCTGACCGAGTATAACAAAGTCCCCTGGTCGAGTATAACAAAGTCCCCTGATCGAGAGTATAATGAAGTCCCCTGATCAGAAGTATAATAACAAGGCCCACTCATCAGAGTATAACAAAATCCTGATCGAGAGTATAACAAAGTCCCCTGATCGAGTATAACAAATCCGGAACGAAGTATAACAAAGGCCCCTGGTCCCTAAAAGGTATAACAAAGTCCCCAGATCGAGTATAACAAAAATACCCCTGGTCGAGCATAACAAAGTCCCCTGGTCGAGTATAACAAAGTCCCCTGATCGAGTAAAACAAAGTCCCCTCTTCATAGTATAACAAAGTGCCCTGATCGACTATAACAAAGCCCCCTGCTCAGGTAAAACAAATTCCCATGATTGAGTATAACAAAGTCCTCTGATCGAGTATAACAAAGACCCTGATCGAGCATAACAAAGGCCCCTTGTCGAGTATAACAAAGTCACCTGGTAGAGTATATCAAAGTCCCCTGATTGAGTATAACAAAGTCCCATGATCGAGTATAACAACGCCCCCCTGATCGAGTATAACAAAGAACCTTGATCAAATATAAAAAGTCCCCTGATCGAGTATATCAAAGCCCCCTGGTCGAGTATAACAAAGTCTCCTCATCGAGTATAACAAAGTCCCCTGATCGAGTATAACAAAGCCCCATGATCGAGTATAACAAAGTCCCCTGCTCGAGTACAACAAAGTCCCCTGATCGAGCATAAGTAAGTTTCCTGATCGAGTATAACAAAACCCCCTCATCGAGTATAACAAAGGCCCCTCATTGAGTATAACAAAGCCCCCTGATCGAGTAAAACAAAGTCCCATGAACGAGTATAACAAAGTCACATGATCGAGTATACCAAAATCCCCTTATTGAGTATAACAAAAGCCCCTGCTCGAGTATAAAAATGGCCCCTCATCGAGTATAACAAAGTCCCCTGAATGAGTATAACAAAGGCCCCCGATCGAGTATAACAAAGGCACCTGATAGAGTATAACAAAGTCCCCTGATCGAGTATAACAAAAAGACCCTTGGTCGAACATAACAAAGTCCCCTGGTCGAGTATAACAAAGTTCCCTGATCGAGTAAAACAAAGTCCCCTGGTCGAGTACAACAAAGTCCCCTGATCGAGTATAACAAAGCCCCCTGCTCGAGTAAAACAAAGTACCCTAATTAAGTATAACAAAGTCCTCTGATCGAGTATAACAAAGTCCCCTCATCGAGCATAAGGCCCCTTGTCGAGTATAACAAAGACCCTGAACGAGTACATCAAAATCCCCTGATCGAGTATAACAAAGTCCCCTGATCGAGTAAAACAAAGAACCGGATCGAGCATAGCAAAGGCCCCTGGTCGAGCATAACAAAGTCCCCTAGTCGAGTATAACAAAGTCCCCTGATCGAGTAAAACAAAGTCCCCTGGTCGAGTAAATCAAAGTCCCCTCACCGAGTATAACAAAGTCCCGTGATCGAGTATAACAAAGTCCCCTAATCGAGTATAAGAAAGCCCAGGATCAAGCATAACAAAGGCCCCTGGTCAAGCATAACAAAGTCCCCATGTCAACAGAAACAAAGTCCCCTGGTCGAGTATAACAAAGTCCCCTGATCGAGTATAACAAAGTCCCCTGATCGAGTATAACAAAGTCCCCTTATCGAGTATAACAAAAACGCTCCTGGTCGAGCATAACAAAGTACCCTGGTCGAGTATAACAAAGTCTCCAGATCGAGTAAAACAAAGTCCCCTGTCGAGTATAACAAAGTCCCCTGATCGAGTATAACAAAGCCCCCTAATAGAGAAAAACAAAGTCCCCTGATTGAGTATAACAAACTCCCTTGATCGAGTATAACAAAGTCCCCTGATGGAGCATAACAAAGGCACCCTGGTGGAGTATAACAAAGCCCCCTGATCGAGTATGACAAAGACCCATGAACGAATATAACAAAGTCACCTGATTGAGTATAACAAAGTCCCCTGAATGAGTATAACAAAGGCCCCCGATCGAGTATAACAAAGGCACCTGACCGAGTATAACAAAGTCCCCTTGTCGAGTATAACAAAGTCCCCTGATTGAGTATAACAAAGTCCTCTGATCGAGTATAACAAAGTCCCCTGGTCGAGCAAAACAAAGGCCCCTGGTCGAGTATAAAAACGTCCCCTGGTCGAGTATAACAAAGTCCCATGGGCGACTATAACAAATTCCCATGATCGAATATAACAAAGCCCCCTCATCGAGTAAAACAAAGTTTCCTGATCGAATATAACAAAGCCCCCTGCTTGAGAAAAACAAAGTCCCCTAATTGAGTATAACAAAGTCCCCTGATCGAATATAACAAAGCCCCCTGCTCGAGTAAAACAAAGTCCCCTGATTGAGTATAACAAAGTCCTCTGAACAAGTATAACAAAGTCACCTGATCGAGTATAATAAAGTCCCCTGATCGAGTATAACAAAGAACCAGATCGAGCATAACAAAGGCCCCTGGTCGAGCATAACAAAGTCCCCTGGTCGATTATAACAAAGTCCCCTGATCGAGAGAAACAAAGTCCCCTGGTCGAGTATAACAAAGTCCCCTGATCGAGTATAACAAAGTCCCCTCATCGAGAAAACAAAGTCCCCTGATTGAGTATAACAAAGTACTCTGTTCGAGTAAAACAAAGTCCCCTGGTCGAGTAAAACAAAGTCCCCTCATCGAGTATAACAAAGTCCCGTGATCGAGACTAACAAAGTCCCCTAATCAAGTATAACAAAGGCTCCTGATCGAGTATAACAAAGTCCCCTGATCGAGTAAAACAAAGCCCCGGATCGAGCATAACAAAGGCCCCTGGTCGAGCATAACAAAGTCCCCTGATCGAGTATAAAAAAGCCCCATGATCGAGTATAACAAAGTCCCCTGCTCGAGTACAACAAAGTCCCCTGATCGAGCATAAGTAAGTCTCCTGATCGAGTATAACAAAACCCCCTCATCGAGTATAACAAAGGCCCCTCATTGAGTATAACAAAGCCCCCTGATCGAGTAAAACAAAGTCCCATGAACGAGCATAACAAAGTCACATGATCGAGTATACCAAAATCCCCGGCTCGAGTATAAAAATGGCCCCTCATCGAGTATAACAAAGTCCCCTGAATGAGTATAACAAAGGCCCCCGATCGAGTATAACAAAGGCACCTGATAGAGTATAACAAAATCCCCTGGTCGAGTATAACGAAGTCTCCCGATCGAGTAAAAAAAATTCCCCTGGTCGAGTAAAACAAAGGCCCCTGATCGATTATAACAAAGGCCCCTGATCGAGTAAAACAAAGTCCCCTGATCGAGTATAACAAAGTCCCCTGATCGAGCATAACAAAGGCCTCAGGTCGAGTATACAAACGTCCCCTGGTCGAGTATAACAAAGTCCTTTGGACGAATATAACAAAGTCCCATGATTGAGCATAACAAAGCCCTCTCATCGAGTATAACAAAGTCCCCAGAACGAGTACAACAAAGTCCCCTGATCGAGTATAACAAAGTCCCCTGATCGAGTATAACAAAGCCACGGATCGAGTAAAACAAAGGCCCCTGGTCGAGTATAACAAAGTCCCCTGATTGAGTATAACAAAAAGGCCCCTGGTCGAGCATAACAAAGTCTCCTGGTCGAGTATAACAAAGTCCCTTGATCGAGTAAAACAATCTCTTCTGGTCGAGTATAACAAAGTTCCCTGATCGAGCATAACACAGGCCCCTGCTCGAGTATAACAAAGTCCGCTGGTCGAGTATAACAATGTCCCTGATCGAGTGTAACGAAGGCCCCTGATCGAGAATAACAAAGACCCCTGATCAAATATAAATAGTCCCTTGATCGAGTATAACAAAGCCCCCTCATCGAGTATAACAAAGTCTCCTCATCGAGTATAACAAAGTCCCCTGATCGAGTATAACAAAATCCCCTGATTGAGTTTAACAAAGTCCCCTGATCGAGCATAACACAGGCCCCTGCTCGAGTATAACAAAGTCCGCTGGTCGAGTATAACAATGTCCCTGATCGAGTGTAACGAAGGCCCCTGATCGAGAATAACAAAGTCCCCTGTTCGAGTATAACAAAGCCCCCTTGATCGAGTAGCACAAAGACCCCTGATCAAATATAAATAGTCCCTTGATCGAGCAACAGCCCCTCATCGAGTATAACAAAGTCTCATCGAGTATAACAAAAGTCCCTGATCGAGTATAACAAAGCCCCGGATCGAGTATAACATAGGCCCATGGTCGAGCATAACAAAGTCCCCTTTTCGAGTATAACAAAGTATCCTGATCGAGTATAACAAAGCCCTCTGATTGAGTATAACAAAGTCCCTTGAACGAGTATAAAAAAGGCCTCTGGTCGAGTATAACAAAGCCCCTTGATCGAGTAACACAAAGACCCCTGATCAAATATAAATAGTCCCTTGATCGAGTATAACAAAGTTCCCTGATCGAGAATAACAAAGCCCTCTGATCGAGTAAAACAAAGTCCCCAGATTGAATATAACAAAGTACTTTGATCGAGTATAACAAAGTCCCCTGAACGAGCATAACAAAGGTCCCTGGTCGAGTATAACAACGTCCCGTGGTCGAGTATAACAAAGTCCCCTGGTCGAGTATAACAACGTCCCCTGGTCGAGTATAACAACGTCCCCTGGTCGAGTATAACAAAGTCCCCTGGACGAGTATAACAAAGTCCCCTGATCGAGTAAACAAAGCCTCCCCATCGAGTATAACAAAGGCGGGTCATTGAGTATAACAGAGCCCCATGATTGAGTATAACAAAGTCCCCTGAACGATTATAACAAAGTCACCTGATTGAGTATACCAAAGTCCCCTGATCCAGTATAACAAAGTCTCCTGAACGAGTAAAACAAAGGCCCCTTGTCGAGTATAACAAAGTCTCCTGGTCGAGTATAACAAAGTCCCCTGATCGAGTATAACAAAGTCCCCTGATCGAGTATAACAAAGACCCCTAATGGAGTATAGCAAAGGGCCCTCATCGAGTATAACAAAGTCCTCTGATCGAGTATAACAAAAACACCCCTGGTCGAGCATAACAAAGTCCCCTGGTCGAGTGTAACAAAGTCCCCTGATTGAGTAAAACAAAGTCCCCTGGTCGAGTATAACAAAGTCCCATGATCGAGTATAACAAAGCCCCCCGCTCGAGTAAAAGAAAGTCCCCTGATTGAGTATAACAAAGTCCTCTGATCGAGTATAGCAAAGTCCCCTGATCGAGCATAACAAAGGCCCCTTGTCGAGTATAACAAAGTCCCCGTTATCGAGTATAACAAAATCCCCTCATCGAGTATAACAAAGGCCCTTCATCGAGTATATCAAAGTCCCCTGATCGAGTATAACAAAGCCCCCCTGATTGAGTATAACAAAGACCCATGTTCAAATATATAAAGTCTCCAGATCGAGTATATCAAGTCCCCTGGTCGAGTATAACAAAGTCTCCTCATCGAGTATAACAAAGTTACTTGATCGCGTATAACAAAGTCCCCTGGTCGAGTATAACAAAGTCCCCTGATCGAGCATAAGAAAGTCCCCTGATCGAGTATAACAAAGCCGCCTGGTCGAGTATAACAAAGTCCCCTAGCGGAGTATAACAGTTCCTCATCGCAGTATAAACAAACCCCATCATCGAGTACAACAAAGGCCCCCATTGAGTATAACAAAGCCCCTGATCGAGTATTATAACAAAGTCCCATGAACGAGTATAACAAAGCCGGCCCGATCGAGTATAACAAACTCCTGATCGAGAATAACAAAAGCCCTGCTCGAGTATGAAATACCGTCTGACCGAGCATATAACAAAGTCCACTGATCGAGTATATAACAAAGTCCCTGATCGAGTATAACAAAGCCCCAGATCGAGTATAACAAAGCCCCTGTTCGAGTATAAAAAAGTCCCCTGGTCGAGTATAAGAAAGTCATTGATCGAGTAAAACAAAGTCCCGTGGTCGAATATAACAAAGTCCCCTGATCGAATATATCAAAGCCCCCTGCTCGAGTAAAACAAAGTCCCCTGATTGAGTATAACAAAGTCCTCTGAACGAGTATAAGAAAGCCCCCTCATCGAGTATAACAAAGTCCCCTGAATGAGTATAACAAAGGCCCCCGATCGAGTATAACAAAGGCACCTGACCGAGTATAACAAAGTCCCCTGGTCGAGTATAACAAAGTATCCTGATCGAGTATAACAAAGCCCCCTTGATCGAGTAACACAAAGACCCCTGATCAAATATAAATAGTCCCTTGATCGAGTATAACAAAGCCCCCTCATCGAGTATAACAAAGTCTCCTCATCGAGTATAACAAAGTCCCCTGATCGAGTATAACAAAGCCCCGGATCGAGTATAACATAGGCCCATGGTCGAGCATAACAAAGTCCCCTTTTCGAGTATAACAAAGTATCCTGATCGAGTATAACAAAGCCCTCTGATTGAGTATAACAAAGTCCCTTGAAAGGAGTATAAAAAAGGCCCCTGGTCGAGTATAACAAAGTCCCCTGATCGAGTATAACAAAGCCCCCTTGATCGAGTAACACAAAGACCCCTGATCAAATATAAATAGTCCCTTGATCGAGTATAACAAAGTTCCCCGATCGAGAATAACAAAGCCTCTGATCGAGTAAAAACAAAAGTCCCCAGATTGAATAATATAACAGCACTTTGATCGAGTATAACAAAGTACCCTGAAAGCATAACAAAGGTCCCTGGTCGAGTATAACAACGTCCCTGGTCGAGTATAACAAAGTCCCCTTGTCGAGTATAACAACGCCCCTTGGTCGAGTATAACAACGTCCCTGGTCGAGTATAACAAAGTCCCTGACGAGTATAACAAAGTCCCCTGATCGAGTAAACAAAAGCCTCCTAATCAGAGTATAACAAAGGCGGGTCATTGAGTATAACAGAGCCCCATGATTGAGTATAACAAAGTCCCCTGAACGAGTATAACAAAGTCACCTGATTGAGTATACCAAAGTCCCCTGATCGAGTATAACAAAGTCTCCTGAACGAGTAAAACAAAGGCCCCTTGTCGAGTATAACAAAGTCTCCTGGTCGAGAATAACAAAGTCCCCTGATCGAGTATAACAAAGTCCCCTGATCGAGTATAACAAAGACCCCTAATGGAGTATAGCAAAGGGCCCTCATCGAGTATGACAAAGTCCTCTGATCGAGTATAACAAAAACACCCCTGGTCGAGCATAACAAAGTCCCCTGGTCGAGTGTAACAAAGTCCCCTGATTGAGTAAAACAAAGTCCCCTGGTCGAGTATAACAAAGTCCCCTGATCGAGTATAACAAAGCCCCGCCGAGTAAAAAGAAAGTCCCCTGGATTGAGTATAACAAAGTCCTCGATCGAGTATAAGTAGCAAAGTCCCCCCGATCGAGCATAACAAAGGACCCCTGTCGAGTATAACAAAGTCCCCTCGGTCGAGTATAACAAAGTCCCTCATCGAGTATAACAAAGTCCGCTGATCGAGTATGTAACAGCGCCCCTGGTCGAGTATAACAAAGCCCCCCTGATCGAGTATAACAAAGACCCCTGTTCAGATATAAAAAGTCCCCAGATCGAGTATATCAAGTCCCCTGGTCGAGTATAACAAAGTCTCCTCATCGAGTATAACAAAGTTCTTTGATCGAGTATAACAAAGTCCCCTTGTCGAGTATAACAAAGTCCCCTGATCGAGCATAAGAAAGTCCCCTGATCGAGTATAACAAAGCCGCCTGGTCGAGTATAACAAAGTCCCCTAGACGAGTATAACAAAGTTCCCTCATCGAGTATAACAAAACCCCATCAACGAGTACAACAAAGCCCCTCATTGAGTATAACAAAGCCCCCTGATCGAGTATAACAAAGTCCCATGAACGAGTATAACAAAGTCACCTGATCGAGTATACCAAACTCCCCTGATCGAGAATAACAAAAGCCCCTGCTCGAGTATAAAATTGGCCCCTGACCGAGTATAACAAAGTCCCATGATCGAGTATAACAAAGTCCCTGATCGAGTATAACAAAGCCCCGGATCGAGTATAACAAAGCCCCTGTTCGAGTATAAAAAAGTCCCCTGGTCGAGTATAAGAAAGTGATTGATCGAGTAAAACAAAGTCCCGTGGTCGAATATAACAAAGTCCCCTGATCGAATATATCAAAGCCCCCTGCTCGAGTAAAACAAAGTCCCCTGATTGAGTATAACAAAGTCCTCTGAACGAGTATAAGAAAGTCACCTGATCGAGTATACCAAAGTCCCTTGATCGAGTATAACAAAGGCCCCTCATCGAGTATAACAAAGTCCCCTGAACGAGTACAACAAAGTCCCTTGTTCCAGTATATCAAAGTCCCCTGTTCGAGAGAAACAAAGTCCCTGATCGAGTGTAACAAGCC